>NW_027274163.1:0-127589 GCF_030028105.1 Mobula birostris
AGTGTCTGATATTGAGTCTGTAAATTTGTCTGTTATTGAATGTCTGTTATTTAGTGTCTGTTATTGAGTCTGCTATTGAGTCTCTGTATTGAGTCTCAGTTATTCAGTCGGTGTTATTGGGTGTATTACTGCCTCCCTGTTAATGCGCCTGTATTGAGAATATGTTATTGAGTCTCTGTCATTGAGTGTCTGATATTGAGTCTGCAAGTGTGTCTGTTGTTGAGTCTCTGTTATTGAGTCTGTTATTCAGTCTGTTATTGAGTCTCTGTTATTGAGTTTCTGTTATGGTGTCTCTGTTATTGAGTCTCTGTTATTGAGACTTTTATTGAGTCTCTGTCATTCAGGGCCTGATATTGAGTCTTTAAATGTGTCTGTTATTGAGTGTCTGTCATTGAGTCTCTATTATTGAGTCTGTTATTCAGTGTCTATTATTGAGTCTGTTATTGAGTCTCAGTTATTGAGTCTCTATTATTGAGTCTGTTATTCAGTGTCTAATATTGAGTCCCTTGTTGAGTCCGTTATTGAATCTCTGTTATTGAGTCTCTGTTATTGAGTCTGTTATTGAGTCTGTTATTGAGTATCTGCTATTGAGTTTCTGTTATTGAGTCTCTGTTATTGAGTCTGTTATTGAGACTGTTATTGAGTCTTTTAGTGAGTCTCTGTCATTGAGTGTCTGATATTGAGTCTGTAAATGTGTCTGTTGCGTGTCTTTTATTGAGTGTCTGTTATTGAGTCTGTTATTGAGTCTGCTATTGAGTCTCTGTTATTGCGTCTCAGTTATTCAGTCTCTGTTATTGGGTTTATTATTGCGTCTCTGTTAATGCGTCTGTTATTGAGAATCTGTTATTGAGCCTGTTATTGAGTCTCTGTCATTGAGTGTCTGATATTGAGTCTGTAAAAGTACCTGTTATTGAGTCTCTGTCATTGAGTGTCTGATATTGAGTCTGTAAATGTGTCTGTTATTGAATCTCTGTTATTGAGTCTCTGTTATTGAGTGTCTGTTATTGAGTCTGTTGTTGAGTCTCTGTTTTTGATCCTCTGTTATTGAGACTCTGTTATTGAGTCTGTTATTGACTCGCTGTTATTGAGCCTGTTATTGAGTCTCTGCTATTGAGTCTCTGTTATTGAGTCTCGATATTGAGTCTGTTATTGAGTCTCTGTTATTGAGCCTCTGTTATTGAGTCTACTATTGAGTCTCTGTCATTGAGTGTCTGTTATTGAGTCTGTAAATGTGTCTATTATTGAGTCTCTGTTATTCAGTGTCTGTTATTGAGTCTCTGTTATTGTGTCTGTTATTGAGTGTGTGTTATAGTGTCTGTTATTGAGTCTCTGTTATTGAGTGTATGTTATTGAGTCTGTTGTTGAGTCTCTGTTTTTGAGTCTCTGTCATTGAGTGTCTGATATTGAGTCTGTAAATGTGTCTGTTTTTGAGTCTCTGTTATTGAGTCTGTTATTGAGTCTATGTTATTGAGTTTCAGTTATTGAGTCTCTGTTATTGAGTCTGTTATTGAGACTCTGTTATTGAGTGTTTTATTGAGTCCCTGACATTGAGTGACTGATATTGAGTCTGTAAATGTGTTTGCTATTGAGTGGCTGTTATTGAGAGTCTGTTATTGAGTCTGTTATTGAGTCTGCTACTGAGTCTTTGTTATTGAGTCTCAGATATTCAGTCTCTGTTATTGGGTCTATCATTGCGTCTCTGTTAATGCGTCTGTTATTGAGAATCTGTTATTGAGTGTCTGTTATTAAGTCTCTGTTATTGAGTCTGTTATTGAGTCTGTTATTGAGTCTCTGCTATTGAGTCTCTGTTATTGAGTGTCTGTTATTGAGTCTGTTATTGAGTCTCTGTTACTGCGTGTCTGTTATTGAGTCTGTTATTGAATCTCTGTTATTGAGTCTCTGTTATTGAGACTGTTATGGAGTCTGTTATTGAGTCTGTTATTGAATCTCTGTTATTGAGTCTCTATTATTGAGTCTCTTATTGAGTCTGTTATTGGGTCTGTTATTGACTCTCTGTTATTGAGTCTGTTATTGAGTCTCTGCTATCGAGTCTCTGTTATTGAGTGTCGATATTGAGTCTGTTATTGAGTCTCTGTTATTGAGTCTATCTTATTGAGTCTGTTATTGAGTCTGTTATTGAGTCTCTGTTATTGAGTCTGTATTATTGAGACTGTTATTCAGTCTCTGTTATTGAGTCTGTTATTGAGTCTCTGTTATTGAGTCTCTGTTATTGAGTCTGTTATTGAGTCTGTTATTTAGTCTCTGTTATTGAGTTTCTGTTATTGAGTATCTTTTATTGAGTCTGTTATTGTGACTCTGTTATTGAGTCTTTTGTTGAGTCTCTGTCATTGAGTGTCTGCTATTGAATCTCTGTTATTGAGTGTCTGATATTGAGTCTGTAAATGTGTCTGTTATTGAGAGTCTGTTATTGAGTGTCTCTTATTGAATTTCTGTTTTTGAGTGTCTGTTATTGAGTGTGTTATTGAGTCTGTTATTGAGTATCTATTATTGAGCCTCTGTTATTGAGGCTCTGTTATTGAATCTCTTATTCAGTCTCTGTTATTGACTCGGTTATTGAGTCTCTGTTATTCAGCCTCTGTTATTGAGTCTGCTTTTGAGTCTCTGTTCTTGAGTCTCAGTTATTCAGTTTCTGTTATTGGGTGTATTATTGCATCTCTGGTAATGCGTCTGTTATTTAGACTCTGTTATTGAGTCCCTGTCATTGAGTGTCTGATATTGAGTCTGTAAATGTGTCTGTTATTGAGTCTCTGTAATTGAGTGTCTGTTATTGAGTCTGTTATTGAGTCTCTGTTATTGAGTGTGTTATTGAGTCTCTGTTGTTGACTCTCTTATTGAGTCTGTTATTGAGACTCTGTTATTGAGTGTATGTTATTGAGTCTGTAAATATGTCTGTTATTGAGTCTCTGTAATTGAGTGTCTGTTATTGAGTCTGTTATTGAGTCTCTGTTATTGAGTCTCTCTTATTGAGACTGTTTTTTGAGTCTCTGTTATTGACTCTCTTATTGAGTCTGTTATTGAGTCTCTGTTATTGAGTCTCTTAGTTAGACTCTATTATTGAGAATGTTATTGAGTCTGTTATTGACCCTTTTATTGAGTGTCTGTCTTTGAGTGTCTGATATTGAGTCTGTAAATGTGTCTGCTATTGAGTGTCTGTTATTGAGTCTGTAAATGTGTCTGTTATTGAGTCTCTGTTATTGAGTGTCGGTTATTGAGTCTCTGCTATTGAGTCTGTTATTGAGTCTGTTATTGAGTCTGCTACTGAGTCTTTATTATTGATTCTCAGTTATTCAGTCTCTGTTATTGGGTCTATTATTGCGTCTCTGTTAATGCGTCCGTTATTGAGAATCTGTTATTGAGCCTGTTATTGAGTCTCTGTCATTGAGTGTTTGATATTGAGTCTGCAAATGTGTCTGTTATTGAGTCTCAGTTATTGATTGCCTGTTATTAAGTCTCTGTTATTGAATGTCCGTTATTGAGCCTCTGTTATTGAGTCTCTGTTATTGAGTCTGTTATTGAGTCTGTTATTGAGTCTCTGTTATTTAGTCTGTTATTGAGTCCCTGTTACTGAGTCTCTCTTATTGAGTCTGTTATTGAATCTCTGTTACTGAGTCTCTGTTATTGAGTCTGTTATGGAGTCTTTTATTGAGTCTGTTATTGACTCTCTGTTATTGAGTCTCTATTACTGAGTCTGTCATTGAGTCTGTTATTGAGTTTGTTATTGAGTCTCTGTTATTGAATGTCTGTTATTGAGTCTCTGTTATTGAGTCTCTGTTAATGAGTCTCTGTTATTGAGTGTCTGTTACTGAGTCTGTTGTTGAGTCTCTGTTATTGAGTGTCTGTTATTGAGTCTGTTGTTGAGTCTCTGTTTTTGAGCCTCTGTTATTAATTCTCTGTTTTTGAGTCTGTTATTGAATCTGTTATTGAGTCTCTTTTATTGAGTGTGTTAATGAGTCTCTGTTATTGTGTCTCTGTTATTGAGTGTCTGTTATTGAGTGTCTGTTATTGAGTCTTCTGTTGAGTCTCTGTGTTTGAGCCTCTGTTACTGCGTCTCGGTCATTGAGTGACTGTTATTGAGTCTGTTATTGAGTCTGTTATTGAGCCTGTTATTGAGCCTGTTATTGTGTCTCTGCTATTGAGTGTCTGTTATTGAGTCTGTAAATGTGTGTATTACTGAGTCTCTGTTATTCGGTGTCTGTTATTGAGTCTCTGTTATTGAGTCTGTTATTGAGTGTTTGTTATAATGTCTGCTATTGAGTCTCTGTTATTCAGTGTATGTTATTGAGTGTGTTGTTGAGTCTCTGTTTTTGAGTCTCTGTCATTGAGTGTCTGATATTGATTCTGTAAAAGTGTCTGTTATTGAGTCTCTGTTATTGAGTCTGTTATTGAGTCTGTTATTGAGTCTCTGTTATTCAGCCTCTGTTATTGAGTCTCTGTTATTGAATCTCTTATTCAGTCTCTGTTATTGACTCAGTTATTGAGTCTCTGTTATTCAGCCTGTGTTATTGAGTCTGCTATTGAGTCTCTGTTATTGAGTCTCAGTTATTCAGTCTGTGCTATAGGGTCTATTACTGCCTCCCTGTTAATGTATCTCTATTGAGAATCTGTTATTGAGTCTCTGTCATTGAGTGTCTGATATTGAGTCTGCAAGTGTGTCTGTTATTGAGTCTCTGTTATTGAGTCTGTTATTGAGTCCCTGTTACTGAGTCTCTCTTATTGAGTCTGTTATTGAATCTCTGTTACTGAGTCTCTGTTATTGAGTCTGTTATGGAGTCTGTTATTGAGTTTGTTATTGACTCTCTGTTATTGAGTCTCTATTATTGAGTCTGTTATTGAGTCTCTGTTATTGAGTCTCTGTTATTGAGTCTGTTATTGAGTCTGTTATTGAGTCTCTGTTATTGAGTCTCTGTTATTGAGTTTCTGTTATTGAGTCTCTGTTATTGAGTCTGTTATTGAGTCTCTGTCTTGGAGTGTCTGATATTGAGCCTGTAAATGTGTCTGTTATTGAATGTCTGTTACTGAGTGTCTGTTATCGAGTCTGTTATTGAGTCTGCTATTGAGTCTCTGTTATTGAGTGTCTGTTATTGAGTGTCTGTTATTGAGTCTTCTGTTGAGTCTCTGTGTTTGAGCCTCTGTTATTGCGTCTCGGTCATTGAGTGACTGTTATTGAGTCTGTTATTGAGTCTGTTATTGAGTCTGTTATTGAGTGTCTGTTATAATGTCTGCTATTGAGTCTCTGTTATTCAGTGTATGTTATTGAGTGTGCTGTTGAGTCTCTGTTTTTGAGTCTCTGTCATTGAGTGTCTGATATTGATTCTGTAAAAGTGTCTGTTATTGAGTCTCTGTTATTGAGTCTGTTATTGAGTCTCTGTTATTGAGCCTCTGTTATTGAGTCTCTGTTATTGAATCTCTTATTCAGTCTCTGTTATTGACTCGGTTATTGAGTCTCTGTTATTGAGCCTCAGTTATTCAGTCTGTGCTATATGGTCTATTACTGCCTCCCTGTTAATGTATCTGTATTGAGAATCTGTTATTGAGTCTCTGTCATTGAGTGCCTTATACTGAGTCTGCAAGTGTGTCTGTTATTGAGTCTCTGTTATTGAGTCTCAGTTATTGAGTCTGTTATTCAGCCTGTTATTGAGTCCCTGTTATTGAGTTTCTGTTATGGTGTCTCTGTTATTGAGTCTCTGTTATTGAGACTTTTATTGAGTCTCTGTCATTCAGGGTCTGATATTGAGTCTGTAAATGTGTCTGCTATTGAGTGTCTGTTATTGAGTCTCTATTATTGAGTCTGTTATTCAGTGTCTATTATTGAGTCTGTTATTGAGTCTGTTATTGAGTCTCTGTTATTGAGTCTCTATTATTGAGTCTGTTATTCAGTGTCTGATATTGAGTCTGTTACTGAGCCTGTTATTGAATCTCTGTTATTGAGTCTCTGTTATTTGGTCTGTTATTGAGTTTGTTATTGAGTCTCTGTTATTGAGTTTTTGTTATTGAGTCTCTGTTATTGAGTCTGTTATTGAGACTCTGTTATTGAGTCTTTTAGTGAGTCTCTGTCATTGACTGTCTGATATTGAGTCTGTAAATGTGTCTGTTGAGTGTCTGTTATTGAGTGTCTGTTATTGAGTCTATTATTGAGTCTGCTATTGAGTCTCTGTTATTGCATCTCAGTTATTCAGTCTCTGTTATTGGGTCTATTATTGCGTCTCTGTTAATGCGTCTGTTATTGAGAATCTGTTATTGAGTCTGTTATTGAGTCTCTGTCATTGAGTGTCTGATATTGAGTCTGTAAAAGTGCCTGTTATTCAGTCTCTGTCATTGAGTGTCTGATATTGAGTCTGTAAATGAGTCTGCTATTGAGTCTCTGTTATTGAGTCTCTATTATTGAGTCTGTTATTGAGTCTGTTATTGAGTCTCTGTTATTGAGTTTCTGTTATTGAGTCTCTGTTATTGAGTCTGTTATTGAGACTGTTATTGAGTCTTTTAGTGAGTTGCTGTCATTGAGTGTCTGATATTGAGTCTGTAAATGAGTCTGTTGAGTGTCTATTATTGAGTGTCTGTTATTGCGTCTCAGTTATTCAGTCTCTGTTATTGGGTCTATTATTGCGTCTCTGTTAATGCGTCTGTTATTGAGAATCTGTTATTGAGCCTGTTATTGAGTCTCTGTCATTGAGTGTCTGATATTGAGTATGTAAAAGTGCCTGTTATTGAGTCTCTGTCATTGAGTGTCTGATATTGAGTCTGTAAATATGTCTGTTATTGAGTCTCTGTTATTGAGTGTCTGTTATTGAGTGTGTTATTGAGTCTGTTATTGACTCGTTGTTATTGAGTCTGTTATTGAGTCTCTGCTATTGAGTCTCTGTTATTGAGTGTCGATATTGAGTCTGTTATTGAGTCTGTTATTGACTCGCTGTTATTGAGTCTGTTATTGAGTCTCTGTTATTGAGTTTCTGTTATTGAGTCTCTGTTATTGAGTCTGTTATTGAGTCTCTGTCTTTGAGTGTCTGATATTGAGCCTGTAAATGTGTCTGTTATTGAATGTCTGTTACTGAGTGTCTGTTATCGAGTCTGTTATTGAGTCTGCTATTGAGTCTCTGTTATTGAGACTCTGCTATTGAGTCTGTTATTGAGTCTCTGTTATTGAGCCTTTTATTGAGTCTCTGCTATTGAGTCTCTGTTATTGAGTCTGTTGTTGAGTCTGTTGTTGAGTCTGTTATTGAGTCTCTGTTATTGAGTCTCTGTTAATGAGTCTCTGTTATTGATTGTCTGTTACTGAGTCTTTTGTTGAGTGTCTGTTATTGAGTGTCTGTTATTGAGTCTCTGTTATTGAGTCTCTGTTATTGAGTCTGTTATTGAGTCTCTGTTACTGAGTGTCTGTTATTGAGTCTGTTGTTGAGTCTCTGGTTTTGAGCCTCTGTTATTAATTCTCTGTTTTTGAGTCTGTTATTGAATCTGTTATTGTGTCTCTGTTATTGAGTGTCTGTTATTGAGTGTCTGTTATTGAGTCTTCTGTTGAGTCTCTGTGTTTGAGCCTCTGTTATTGCGTCTCGGTCATTGAATGACTGTTATTGAGTCATTTATTGAGTCTGTTATTGAACCTGTTATTGAGCCTGTTATTGTGTCACTGCTAATGAGTGTCTGTTATTGAGTCTGTAAATGTGTCTATTACTGAGTCTCTGTTATTCAGTGTCTGTTATTGAGTCTCTGTTATTGAGTCTGTTATTGTGTGTCTGTTATAATGTCTGCTATTGAGTCTCTGTTATTCAGTGTATGTTATTGAGTGTGTTGTTGTGTCTGTGTTTTTGAGTCTCTGTCATTGAGTGTCTGATATTGATTCTGTAAAAGTGTTTGTTATTGAGTCTCTGTTATTGAGTCTGCTATTGAGTCTGTTATTGAGTCTCTGTTATTGAGCCTCTGTTATTGAGCCTCTGTTATTGAATCTCTTATTCAGTCTCTGTTATTGACTCGGTTATTGAGTCTCTGGTATTCAGCCTCTGTTATTGAGTCTGCTATTGAGTCTCTGTTATTGAGTCTCAGTTATTCAGTCTGTGCTATAGGGTCTATTGCTGCCTCCCTGTTAATGTGTCTGTATTGAGAATCTGTTATTGAGTCTCTGTCATTGAGTGTCTGATATTGAGTCTGCAAGTGTGTCTGTTATTGAGTTTCTGTTATGGTGTCTCTGTTATTGTGTCTCTGCTATTGAGACTTTTATTGAGTCTCTGTCATTCAGGGTCTGATATTGAGTCTGTAAATGTGTCTGTTATTGAGTGTCTGTTATTGAGTCTCTATTATTGAGTCTGTTATTCAGTATCTATTATTGAGTCTGTTATTGAGTCTGTTATTGAGTCTCTGTTATTGAGTCTCTATTATTGAGTCTGTTATTGAGTCTCTGTTTTTGAGTCTCTGTCATTGAGTGTCTGATATTGAGTCTGTAAATGTGTTTGCTATTGAGTGGCTGTTATTGAGAGTCTGTTATTGAGTCTGTTATTGAGACTGCTACTGAGTCTTTGTTATTGAGTCTCAGTTATTCAGTCTCTGTTGATGGGTCTATTATTGCATCTCTGTTAATGCGTATGTTATTGAGAATGTGTTATTGAGCCTGTTATTGAGTCTCTGTCATTGAGTGTCTGATATTGAGTCTGTAAATGTGTCTGTTATGGAGTCTCTGTTATTGAGTGTCTGTTATTAAGTCTCAGTTATTGAGTGTCCGTTATTGAGCCTCTGTTATTGGGTCTCTGTTATTGAGTCTGTTATTGAGTCTGTTATTGAGTGTCTGTTATTGAGTCTGTAAATGTGTCTATTATTGAGTCTCTGTTATTCAGTGTCTGTTATTGAGTCTGTTATTGAGTGTGTGTTATAGTGCATGTTATTGAGTCTTTGTTATTGAGTGTATGTTATTGAGTCTGTTGTTGAGTCTCTGTTTTTGAGTCTCTGTCATTGAGTGTCTGATATTGATTCTGTAAAAGTGTCTGTTATTGAGACTCTGTTATTGAGTCTGTTATTTAGTCTGTTATTGAGTCTCTGTTATTGAGCCTCTGTTATTGAGGCTCTGTTATTGAATCTCTTATTCAGTCTCTGTTATTGACTCGGTTATTGAGTCTCTGTTATTCAGCCTCTGTTATTGAGTCTGCTATTGAGTCTCTGTTATTGAGTCTCAGTTATTCAGTCTGTGTTATTCGGTCTATTACTGCCTCCCTGCTAATGCGCCTGTATTGAGAATCTGTTATTGAGTCTCTGTCATTGAGTGTCTGATATTGAGTCTGCAAGTGTGTCTGTTATTGAGTCTCTGTTATTGAGTCTCAGTTATTGAGTCTGTTATTCAGCCTGTTATTGAGTCCCTGTTATTGAGTTTCTGTTATGGTGTCTCTGTTATTGAGTCTCTGTTATTGAGACTTTTATTGAGTCTCTGTCATTCAGGGTCTGATATTGAGTCTGTAAATGTGTCTGTTATTGAGTGTCTGTTATTGAGTCTCTATTATTGAGTCAGTTATTCAGTGTCTATTATTGAGTCTGTTATTGAGTCTGTTATTGAGTCTCTGTTATTGAGTCTCTATTATTGAGTCTGTTATTCAGTGTCTGATATTGAGTCTGTTATTGAGTCTGTTATTGAATCTCTGTTATTGAGTCTCTGTTATTGAGTGTGTTATTGAGTTTGTTATTGAGTCTCTGTTATTGAGTTTTTGTTATTGAGTCTCTGCTATTGAGTCTGTTATTGAGACTCTGTTATTGAGTCTTTTAGTGAGTCTCTGTCATTGACTGTCTGATATTGAGTCTGTAAATGTGTCTGTTGAGTGTCTGTTATTGAGTGTCTGTTATTGAGTCTGTTATTGAGTCTGCTATTGAGTCTCTGTTATTGCATCTCAGTTATTCAGTCTCTGTTATTGGGTCTATTATTGCGTCTCTGTTAATGCGTCTGTTATTGAGAATCTGTTATTGAGTCTGTTATTGAGTCTCTGTCATTGAGTGTCTGATATTGAGTCTTTAAAAGTGCCTGTTATTGAGTCTCTGTCATTGAGTGTCTGATATTGAGTCTGTAAATGAGTCTGCTATTGAGTCTCTGTTATTCAGTGTATGTTATTGAGTGCGTTGTTGAGTCTCTGTTTTTGAGTCCCTGTCATTGAGATCCTGATATTGATTCTGTAAAAGTGTCTGTTATTGTGTCTCTGTTATTGAGTCTGTTATTGAGTCTCTGTTATTGAGCCTCTGTTATTGAGTCTCTGTTATTGAATCTCTTATTCAGTCTCTGTTATTGACTCGGTTATTGAGTCTCTGTTATTCGGCCTCTGTTATTGAGTCTGCTATTGAGTCTCTGTTATTGAGTCTCAGTTATTCAGTCTGTGCTATAGGGTCTATTACTGCCTCCCTGTTAATGTATCTGTATTGAGAATCTGTTATTGAGTCTCTGTCATTGAGTGTCAGATATTGACTCTGCAAGTGTGTCTGGTATTCAGTCTCTGTTATTGAGTCTCAGTTATTGAGTCTGTTATTCAGTCTGTTATTGAGTCTCTGTTATTGAGTTTCTGTTATGGTGTCTCTGTTATTGTGTCTCTGCTATTGAGACTTTTATTGAGTCTCTGTCATTCAAGGTCTGATATTGAGTCTGTAAATGTGTCTGTTATTGAGTCTCTGTTATTGAGTCTGTTATTGAGACTGTTATTGAGTCTTTTAGTGAGTTACTGTCATTGAGTGTCTGATATTGAGTCTGTAAATGTGTCTGTTGACTGTCTATTATTGAGTGTCTGTTATTGCGTCTCAGTTATTCAGTCTCTGTTATTGGGTCTATTATTGCATCTCTGTTAATGCGTTTGTTATTGAGAATCTGTTATTGAGTCTGTTATTGAGTCTCTGTCATTGAGTGTCTGATATTGAGTCTGTAAAAGTGCCTGTTATTGTGTCTCTCTCATTGAGTGTCTGATATTGAGTCTGTAAATATGTCTGTTATTGAGTCTCTGTTATTGAGTGTCTGTTATTGAGTCTCTGTTATTGAGTGTCTGTTATTGAGTCTGTTATTGACTCGCTGTTATTGAGTCTGTTATTGAGTCTCTGCTATTGAGTCTCTGTTATTGAGTGAAGATATTGAGTCTGTTATTGACTCGCTGTTATTGAGTCTGTTATTGAGTCTGTTATTGAGTCTCTGTTATTGAGTTTCTGTTATTGAGTCTCTGTTATTGAGTCTGTTATTGAGTCTCTGTCTTTGAGTGTCTGATATTGAGCCTGTAAATGTGTCTGTTATTGAATGTCTGTTACTGAGTGTCTGTTATCGAGTCTGTTATTGAGTCTGCTATTGAGTCTCTGTTATTGAGTGTCAGTTATTCAGTCTGTGTTATTGGGTCTATTATTGCATCTCTGCTAATGCGTCTGTTATTGAGAATCTGTTATTGAGTCTCTGTCATTGAGTGTCTGATATTGAGTCTGTAAGTGTGTCTGTTATTGAGTCTCTGTTATTGAGTCTCAGTTATTGAGCCTGTTATTGAGTCTCCGTTATTGAGACTCTGCTATTGAGTCTGTTATTGAGTCTCTGTTATTGAGCCTTTTATTGAGTCTCTGCTATTGAGTGTCTGTTATTGAGTCTGTTGTTGAGTCTGTTGTTGAATCTGTGTTATTGAGTCTCTGTTATTGACTGTCTGTTATAGAGTCTGTTATTGAGTCTGTTATTGAGTCTCTGTTATTGAATGTCTGTTATTGAGTCTCTGTTATTGAGTCTCTGTTAATGAGTCTCTGTTATTGAGTGTCTATTACTGAGTCTGTTATTGAGTCTCTGTTACTGAGTGTCTGTTATTGAGTCTGTTGTTGAGTCTCTGGTTTTGAGCCTCTGTTATTAATTCTCTGTTTTTGAGTCTGTTATTGAATCTGTTATTGTGTCTCTTTTATTGAGTGTGTTAATGAGTCTCTGTTATTGTGGCTCTGTTATTGAGTGTCTGTTATTGAGTGTCTGTTATTGAGTGTCTGTTATTGAGTCTTCTGTTGAGTCTCTGTGTTTGAGCCTCTGTTATTGCGTCTCGGTCATTGAGTGACTGTTATTGAGTCTGTTATTGAGTCTGTTATTGAGCCTGTTATTGAGCCTTTTATTGTGTCTCTGCTATTGAGTGTCTGTTATTGAGTCTGTAAATGTGTCTATTACTGAGTCTCTGTTATTCAGTGTCTGTTATTGAGTCTCTGTTATTGAGTCTGTTATTGTTTGTCTGTTATAATGTCTGCTATTGAGTCTCTGTTATTCAGTGTATGTTATTGAGTGTGTTGTTGAGTCTCTGTTTTTGAGTCTCTGTTATTGAAACTGTTAGTGAGAGCGTGTTACAGTGTCTGTTATTGAGTCTCTATTATTGAGTGCATGTTATTGAGTCTGTTGTTGAGTCTCTGTTTTTCAGTCTCTGTCATTGAGTGTCTGATATTGATTCTGTAAAAGTGTCTGTTATTGAGTCTCTGTTATTGAGTTTCTGTTAGGGTGTCTCTGTTATTGTGTCTCTGCTATTGAGACTTTTATTGAGTCTCTGTCATTCAGGGTCTGATATTGAGTCTCTGTTATTGAGTCTGTTATTGAGTCTGTTATTGAGTCTCTGTTATTGAGTTTCTGTTATTGAGTCTCTGTTATTGAGTCTGTTATTGAGGCTCTGTTATTGAGCCTGTTATTGAGTCACTGTCATTGAGTGTCTGATATTGAGTCTGTAAATTTGTCTGTTATTGAGTCTCTGTTATTGAGTGTCTGTTATTAATTCTCTGTTATTGAGTCTGTTATTGAGTCTCTGTTATTGAGTCTGTTATTGAGTCTCTGCTATTGCGTGTCTGTTATTGAGTCTGTTATTGAGTCTCTGTTACTGAGTCACTCTTATGGAGTCTGTTATTGAATCTCTGTTATTGAGTCTCTGTTATTGAGTCTGTTATTGAGTCTGTTATTGAGTCTCTGTTATTGAGTCTCTATTATTGAGTCTGTTTTTCAGTCTCTATTATTGAGTCTGTTATTGAGTCTCTGTTATTGGGTCTCTGCTATTGAGTCTCTATTATTGAGTCTGTTATTCAGTCTCTATTATTGAGTCTTTTATTGAGTCTCTGCTATTGAGTCTGTTATTGAGGCTCCGTTATTGAGCCTGTTATTGAGTCACTGTCATTGAGTGTCTGATATTGAGTCTGTAAATTTGTCTGTTATTAAGTCTCTGTTATTGAGTGTCTGTTATTAAGTCTCTGTTATTGAGTCTGTTATTGAGTCTCTGTTATTGAGTCTGTTATTGAGTCTCTGCTATTGCGTGTCTGTTATTGAGTCTGTTATTGAGTCTCTGTTACTGAGTCACTCTTATGGAGTCTGTTATTGAATCTCTGTTATTGAGTCTCTGTTATTGAGTCTGTTATTGAGTCTGTTATTGAGTCTCTGTCATTGAGTGTCCGATATTGAGTCTGTAAATGTGTCTGTTATTGAGTCTCTGTTATTGAGTGTCTGTTATTAAGTTTCTGTTATTGAAACTGTTAGTGAGTGCGTGTTATAGTGTCTGTTATTGAGTCTCTATTATTGAGTGCATGTTATTGAGTCTGTTGTTGAGTCTCTGTTTTTCAGTCTGTGTCATTGAGTGTCTGATATTGATTCTGTAAAAGTGTCTGTTATTGAGTCTCTGTTATTGAGTCTGCTATTGAGTCTGTTATTGAGTCTCTGTTATTGAGTCTCTATTATTGAGTCTGTTATTCAGTGTCTGATATTGAGTCTGTTATTGAGTCTGTTATTGAATCTCTGTTATTGAGTCTCTGTTATTGAGTGTGTTATTGAGTTTGTTATTGAGTCTCTGTTATTGAGTTTTTGTTATTGAGTCTCTGCTATTGAGTGTGTTATTGAGACTCTGTTATTGAGTCTTTTAGTGAGTCTCTGTCATTGACTGTCTGATATTGAGTCTGTAAATGTGTCTGTTGAGTGTCTGTTATTGAGTGTCTGTTATTGAGTCTGTTATTGAGTCTGCTATTGAGTCTCTGTTATTGCATCTCAGTTATTCAGTCTCTGTTATTGGGTCTATTATTGCGTCTCTGTTAATGCGTCTGTTATTGAGAATCTGTTATTGAGTCTGTTATTGAGTCTCTGTCATTGAGTGTCTGATATTGAGTCTGTAAAAGTGCCTGTTATTGAGTCTCTGTCATTGAGTGTCTGATATTGAGTCTGTAAATGAGTCTGCTATTGAGTCTCTGTTATTCAGTGTATGTTATTGAGTGTGTTGTTGAGTCTCTGTTTTTGAGTCACTGTCATTGAGATCCTGATATTGATTCTGTAAAAGTGTCTGTTATTGAGTCTCTGTTATTGAGTCTGTTATTGAGTCTCTGTTATTGAGCCTCTGTTATTGAGTCTCTGTTATTGAATCTCTTATTCAGTCTCTGTTATTGACTCGGTTATTGAGTCTCTGTTATTCGGCCTCTGTTATTGAGTCTGCTATTGAGTCTCTGTTATTGAGTCTCAGTTATTCAGTCTGTGCTATAGGGTCTATTACTGCCTCCCTGTTAATGTATCTGTATTGAGAATCTGTTATTGAGTCTCTGTCATTGAGTGTCAGATATTGACTCTGCAAGTGTGTCTGGTATTCAGTCTCTGTTATTGAGTCTCTGTTATTGAGTCTGTTATTGAGTGTGTTATTGAGTCTCTGTTATTGTGTCTCTGCTATTGAGACTTTTATTGAGTCTCTGTCATTCAAGGTCTGATATTGAGTCTGTAAATGTGTCTGCTATTGAGTGTCTGTTATTGAGTCTCTATTATTGAGTCTCTATTATTGAGTCTGTTATTGAGTATGTTATTGAGTCACTGTTATTGAGTTTCTGTTATTGAGTCTCTGTTATTGAGTCTGTTATTGAGACTGTTATTGAGTCTTTTAGTGAGTTGCTGTCATTGAGTGTCTGATATTGAGTCTGTAAATGTGTCTGTTGACTGTCTATTATTGAGTGTCTGTTATTGCGTCTCAGTTATTCAGTCTCTGTTATTGGGTCTATTATTGCGTCTCTGTTAATGCGTTTGTTATTGAGAATCTGTTATTGAGTCTGTTATTGAGTCTCTGTCATTGAGTGTCTGATATTGAGTCTGTAAAAGTGCCTGTTATTGTGTCTCTCTCATTGAGTGTCTGATATTGAGTCTGTAAATATGTCTGTTATTGAGTCTCTGTTATTGAGTGTCTGTTATTGAGTCTCTGTTATTGAGTGTCTGTTATTGAGTCTGTTATTGACTCGCTGTTATTGAGTCTGTTATTGAGTCTCTGCTATTGAGTCTCTGTTATTGAGTGTCGATATTGAGTCTGTTATTGAGTCTGTTATTGACTCGCTGTTATTGAGTCTGTTATTGAGTCTGTTATTGAGTCTCTGTTATTGAGTTTCTGTTATTGTGTCTCTGATATTGAGTCTGTTATTGAGTCGCTGTCTTTGAGTGTCTGATATTGAGCCTGTAAATGTGTCTGTTATTGAATGTCTGTTACTGAGTGTCTGTTATCGAGTCTGTTATTGAGTCTGCTATTGAGTCTCTGTTATTGAGTGTCAGTTATTCAGTCTGTGTTATTGGGTCTATTATTGCATCTCTGCTAATGCGTCTGTTATTGAGAATCTGTTATTGAGTCTCTGTCATTGAGTGTCTGATATTGAGTCTGTAAGTGTGTCTGTTATTGAGTCTCTGTTATTGAGTCTCAGTTATTGAGCCTGTTATTGAGTCTCTGTTATTGAGACTCTGCTATTGAGTCTGTTATTGAGTCTCTGTTATTGAGCCTTTTATTGAGTCTCTGCTATTGAGTGTCTGTTATTGAGTCTGTTGTTGAGTCTGTTGTTGAATCTGTGTTATTGAGTCTCTGTTATTGACTGTCTGTTATAGAGTCTGTTATTGAGTCTGTTATTGAGTCTCTGTTATTGAATGTCTGTTATTGAGTCTCTGTTATTGAGTCTCTGTTAATGAGTCTCTGTTATTGAGTGTCTATTACTGAGTCTGTTGTTGAGTCTCTGTTATTGAGTCTCTGTTATTGAGTCTGTTATTGAGTCTCTGTTACTGAGTGTCTGTTATTGAGTCTGTTGTTGAGTCTCTGGTTTTGAGCCTCTGTTATTAATTCTCTGTTTTTGAGTCTGTTATTGAATCTGTTATTGTGTCTCTTTTATTGAGTGTGTTAATGAGTCTCTGTTATTGTGGCTCTTTTATTGAGTGTCTGTTATTGAGTGTCTGTTATTGAGTGTCTGTTATTGAGTCTTCTGTTGAGTCTCTGTGTTTGAGCCTCTGTTATTGCGTCTCGGTCATTGAGTGATTGTTATTGAGTCTGTTATTGAGCCTGTTATTGAGCCTTTTATTGTGTCTCTGCTATTGAGTGTCTGTTATTGAGTCTGTAAATGTGTCTATTACTGAGTCTCTGTTATTCAGTGTCTGTTATTGAGTCTGTTATTGTGTGTCTGTTATAATGTCTGCTATTGAGTCTCTGTTATTCAGTGTATGTTATTGAGTGTGTTGTTGAGTCTCTGTTTTTGAGTCTCTGTTATTGAAACTGTTAGTGAGTGCGTGTTACAGTGTCTGTTATTGAGTCTCTATTATTGAGTGCATGTTATTGAGCCTGTTGTTGAGTCTCTGTTTTTCAGTCTCTGTCATTGAGTGTCTGATATTGATTCTGTAAAAGTGTCTGTTATTGAGTCTCTGTTATTGAGTCTGCTATTGAGTCTGTTATTGAGTCTCTGTTATTGAGCCTCTGTTATTGAGCCTCTGTTATTGAATCTCTTATTCAGTCTCTGTTATTGACTCGGTTATTGAGTCTCTGTTATTCAGCCTCTGTTATTGAGTCTGCTATTGAGTCTCTGTTATTGAGTCTCAGTTATTCAGTCTGTGCTATAGGGTCTATTACTGCCTCCCTGTTAATGCGTCTGTATTGAGAATCTGTTATTGAGTCTCTGTCATTGAGTGTCTGATATTGAGTCTGCAAGTGTGTCTGTTATTGAGTCTCTGTTATTGAGTTTCTGTTATGGTGTCTCTGTTATTGTGTCTCTGCTATTGAGACTTTTATTGAGTCTCTGTCATTCAGGGTCTGATATTGAGTCTCTGTTATTGAGTCTGTTATTGAGTCTGTTATTGAGTCTCTGTTATTGAGTTTCTGTTATTGAGTCTCTGTTATTGAGTCTGTTATTGAGGCTCTGTTATTGAGCCTGTTATTGAGTCACTGTCATTGAGTGCCTGATATTGAGTCTGTAAATTTGTCTGTTATTGAGTCTCTGTTATTGAGTGTCTGTTATTAATTCTCTGTTATTGAGTCTGTTATTGAGTCTCTGTTATTGAGTCTGTTATTGAGTCTCTGCTATTGCGTGTCTGTTATTGAGTCTGTTATTGAGTCTCTGTTACTGAGTCACTCTTATGGAGTCTGTTATTGAATCTCTGTTATTGAGTCTCTGTTATTGAGTCTGTTATTGAGTCTGTTATTGAGTCTCTGTTATTGAGTCTCTATTATTGAGTCTGTTTTTCAGTCTCTATTATTGAGTCTGTTATTGAGTCTCTGTTATTCAGTCTCTGCTATTGAGTCTCTATTATTGAGTCTGTTATTCAGTCTCTATTATTGAGTCTTTTATTGAGTCTCTGCTATTGAGTCTGTTATTGAGGCTCTGTTATTGAGCCTGTTATTGAGTCACTGTCATTGAGTGTCTGATATTGAGTCTGTAAATTTGTCTGTTATTGAGTCTCTGTTATTGAGTGTCTGTTATTAAGTCTCTGTTATTGAGTCTGTTATTGAGTCTCTGTTATTGAGTCTGTTATTGAGTCTCTGCTATTGCGTGTCTGTTATTGAGTCTGTTATTGAGTCTCTGTTACTGAGTCACTCTTATGGAGTCTGTTATTGAATCTCTGTTATTGAGTCTCTGCTATTGCGTGTCTGTTATTGAGTCTGTTATTGAGTCTCTGTTACTGAGTCACTCTTATGGAGTCTGTTATTGAATCTCTGTTATTGAGTCTCTGTTATTGAGTCTGTTATTGAGTCTCTGTCATTGAGTGTCCGATATTGAGTCTGTAAATGTGTCTGTTATTGAGTCTCTGTTATTGAGTGTCTGTTATTAAGTTTCTGTTATTGAAACTGTTAGTGAGTGCGTGTTATAGTGTCTGTTATTGAGTCTCTATTATTGAGTGCATGTTATTGAGTCTGTTGTTGAGTCTCTGTTTTTCAGTCTGTGTCATTGAGTGTCTGATATTGATTCTGTAAAAGTGTCTGTTATTGAGTCTCTGTTATTGAGTCTGCTATTGAGTCTGTTATTGAGTCTCTGTTATTGCGCCTCTGTTATTGAGCCTCTGTTATTGAATCTCTTATTCAGTCTCTGTTATTGACTCGGTTATTGAGTCTCTGTTATTCAGCCTCTGTTATTGAGTCTGCTATTGAGTCTCTGTTATTGAGTCTCAGTTATTCAGTCTGTGCTATAGGGTCTATTACTGCCTCCCTGTTAATGCGTCTGTATTGAGAATCTGTTATTGAGTCTCTGTCATTGAGTGTCTGATATTGAGTCTGCAAGTGTGTTTGTTATTGAGTCTCTGTTATTGAGTTTCTGTTATGGTTTCTCTGTTATTGTGTCTCTGCTATTGAGACTTTTATTGAGTCTCTGTCATTCAGGGTCTGATATTGAGTCTGTAAAAGTGTCTGTTATTGAGTCTCTGTTATTGAGTCTGTTATTGAGTCTGTTATTGAGTCTGTTATTGAGTCTCTGTTATTGAGTTTCTGTTATTGAGTCTCTGTTATTGAGTCTGTTATTGAGGCTCTGTTATTGAGCCTGTTATTGAGTCACTGTCATTGAGTGTCTGATATTGAGTCTGTAAATTTGTCTGTTATTGAGTCTCTGTTATTGAGTGTCTGTTATTAATTCTCTGTTATTGAGTCTGTTATTGAGTCTCTGTTATTGAGTCTGTTATTGAGTCTCTGCTATTGCGTGTCTGTTATTGAGTCTGTTATTGAGTCTCTGTTACTGAGTCACTCTTATGGAGTCTGTTATTGAATCTCTGTTATTGAGTCTCTGTTATTGAGTCTGTTATTGAGTCTGTTATTGAGTCTCTGTTATTGAGTCTCTATTATTGAGTCTGTTTTTCAGTGTCTATTATTGAGTCTGTTATTGAGTCTCTGTTATTGGGTCTCTGCTATTGAGTCTCTATTATTGAGTCTGTTATTCAGTCTCTATTATTGAGTCTTTTATTGAGTCTCTGCTATTGAGTCTGTTATTGAGGCTCCGTTATTGAGCCTGTTATTGAGTCACTGTCATTGAGTGTCTGATATTGAGTCTGTAAATTTGTCTGTTATTAAGTCTCTGTTATTGAGTGTCTGTTATTAAGTCTCTGTTATTGAGTCTGTTATTGAGTCTCTGTTATTGAGTCTGTTATTGAGTCTCTGCTATTGCGTGTCTGTTATTGAGTCTGTTATTGAGTCTCTGTTACTGAGTCACTCTTATGGAGTCTGTTATTGAATCTCTGTTATTGAGTCTCTGTTATTGAGTCTGTTATTGAGTCTGTTATTGAGTCTCTGTCATTGAGTGTCCGATATTGAGTCTGTAAATGTGTCTGTTATTGAGTCTCTGTTATTGAGTGTCTGTTATTAAGTTTCTGTTATTGAAACTGTTAGTGAGTGCGTGTTATAGTGTCTGTTATTGAGTCTCTATTATTGAGTGCATGTTATTGAGTCTGTTGTTGAGTCTCTGTTTTTCAGTCTGTGTCATTGAGTGTCTGATATTGATTCTGTAAAAGTGTCTGTTATTGAGTCTCTGTTATTGAGTCTGCTATTGAGTCTGTTATTGAGTCTCTGTTATTGAGTCTCTATTATTGAGTCTGTTATTCAGTGTCTGATATTGAGTCTGTTATTGAGTCTGTTATTGAATCTCTGTTATTGAGTCTCTGTTATTGAGTGTGTTATTGAGTTTGTTATTGAGTCTCTGTTATTGAGTTTTTGTTATTGAGTCTCTGCTATTGAGTGTGTTATTGAGACTCTGTTATTGAGTCTTTTAGTGAGTCTCTGTCATTGACTGTCTGATATTGAGTCTGTAAATGTGTCTGTTGAGTGTCTGTTATTGAGTGTCTGTTATTGAGTCTGTTATTGAGTCTGCTATTGAGTCTCTGTTATTGCATCTCAGTTATTCAGTCTCTGTTATTGGGTCTATTATTGCGTCTCTGTTAATGCGTCTGTTATTGAGAATCTGTTATTGAGTCTGTTATTGAGTCTCTGTCATTGAGTGTCTGATATTGAGTCTGTAAAAGTGCCTGTTATTGAGTCTCTGTCATTGAGTGTCTGATATTGAGTCTGTAAATGAGTCTGCTATTGAGTCTCTGTTATTCAGTGTACGTTATTGAGTGTGTTGTTGAGTCTCTGTTTTTGAGTCACTGTCATTGAGATCCTGATATTGATTCTGTAAAAGTGTCTGTTATTGAGTCTCTGTTATTGAGTCTGTTATTGAGTCTCTGTTATTGAGCCTCTGTTATTGAGTCTCTGTTATTGAATCTCTTATTCAGTCTCTGTTATTGACTCGGTTATTGAGTCTCTGTTATTCGGCCTCTGTTATTGAGTCTGCTATTGAGTCTCTGTTATTGAGTCTCAGTTATTCAGTCTGTGCTATAGGGTCTATTACTGCCTCCCTGTTAATGTATCTGTATTGAGAATCTGTTATTGAGTCTCTGTCATTGAGTGTCAGATATTGACTCTGCAAGTGTGTCTGGTATTCAGTCTCTGTTATTGAGTCTCTGTTATTGAGTCTGTTATTGAGTGTGTTATTGAGTCTCTGTTATTGTGTCTCTGCTATTGAGACTTTTATTGAGTCTCTGTCATTCAAGGTCTGATATTGAGTCTGTAAATGTGTCTGCTATTGAGTGTCTGTTATTGAGTCTCTATTATTGAGTCTCTATTATTGAGTCTGTTATTGAGTATGTTATTGAGTCACTGTTATTGAGTTTCTGTTATTGAGTCTCTGTTATTGAGTCTGTTATTGAGACTGTTATTGAGTCTTTTAGTGAGTTGCTGTCATTGAGTGTCTGATATTGAGTCTGTAAATGTGTCTGTTGACTGTCTATTATTGAGTGTCTGTTATTGCGTCTCAGTTATTCAGTCTCTGTTATTGGGTCTATTATTGCGTCTCTGTTAATGCGTTTGTTATTGAGAATCTGTTATTGAGTCTGTTATTGAGTCTCTGTCATTGAGTGTCTGATATTGAGTCTGTAAAAGTGCCTGTTATTGTGTCTCTCTCATTGAGTGTCTGATATTGAGTCTGTAAATATGTCTGTTATTGAGTCTCTGTTATTGAGTGTCTGTTATTGAGTCTCTGTTATTGAGTGTCTGTTATTGAGTCTGTTATTGACTCGCTGTTATTGAGTCTGTTATTGAGTCTCTGCTATTGAGTCTCTGTTATTGAGTGTCGATATTGAGTCTGTTATTGAGTCTGTTATTGACTCGCTGTTATTGAGTCTGTTATTGAGTCTGTTATTGAGTCTCTGTTATTGAGTTTCTGTTATTGTGTCTCTGATATTGAGTCTGTTATTGAGTCGCTGTCTTTGAGTGTCTGATATTGAGCCTGTAAATGTGTCTGTTATTGAATGTCTGTTACTGAGTGTCTGTTATCGAGTCTGTTATTGAGTCTGCTATTGAGTCTCTGTTATTGAGTGTCAGTTATTCAGTCTGTGTTATTGGGTCTATTATTGCATCTCTGCTAATGCGTCTGTTATTGAGAATCTGTTATTGAGTCTCTGTCATTGAGTGTCTGATATTGAGTCTGTAAGTGTGTCTGTTATTGAGTCTCTGTTATTGAGTCTCAGTTATTGAGCCTGTTATTGAGTCTCTGTTATTGAGACTCTGCTATTGAGTCTGTTATTGAGTCTCTGTTATTGAGCCTTTTATTGAGTCTCTGCTATTGAGTGTCTGTTATTGAGTCTGTTGTTGAGTCTGTTGTTGAATCTGTGTTATTGAGTCTCTGTTATTGACTGTCTGTTATAGAGTCTGTTATTGAGTCTGTTATTGAGTCTCTGTTATTGAATGTCTGTTATTGAGTCTCTGTTATTGAGTCTCTGTTAATGAGTCTCTGTTATTGAGTCTGTTATTGAGTCTCTGTTATTGAGCCTCTGTTATTGAGTCTCTGTTATTGAATCTCTTATTCAGTCTCTGTTATTGACTCGGTTATTGAGTCTCTGTTATTCGGCCTCTGTTATTGAGTCTGCTATTGAGTCTCTGTTATTGAGTCTCAGTTATTCAGTCTGTGCTATAGGGTCTATTACTGCCTCCCTGTTAATGTATCTGTATTGAGAATCTGTTATTGAGTCTCTGTCATTGAGTGTCAGATATTGACTCTGCAAGTGTGTCTGGTATTCAGTCTCTGTTATTGAGTCTCTGTTATTGAGTCTGTTATTGAGTGTGTTATTGAGTCTCTGTTATTGTGTCTCTGCTATTGAGACTTTTATTGAGTCTCTGTCATTCAAGGTCTGATATTGAGTCTGTAAATGTGTCTGCTATTGAGTGTCTGTTATTGAGTCTCTATTATTGAGTCTCTATTATTGAGTCTGTTATTGAGTATGTTATTGAGTCACTGTTATTGAGTTTCTGTTATTGAGTCTCTGTTATTGAGTCTGTTATTGAGACTGTTATTGAGTCTTTTAGTGAGTTGCTGTCATTGAGTGTCTGATATTGAGTCTGTAAATGTGTCTGTTGACTGTCTATTATTGAGTGTCTGTTATTGCGTCTCAGTTATTCAGTCTCTGTTATTGGGTCTATTATTGCGTCTCTGTTAATGCGTTTGTTATTGAGAATCTGTTATTGAGTCTGTTATTGAGTCTCTGTCATTGAGTGTCTGATATTGAGTCTGTAAAAGTGCCTGTTATTGTGTCTCTCTCATTGAGTGTCTGATATTGAGTCTGTAAATATGTCTGTTATTGAGTCTCTGTTATTGAGTGTCTGTTATTGAGTCTCTGTTATTGAGTGTCTGTTATTGAGTCTGTTATTGACTCGCTGTTATTGAGTCTGTTATTGAGTCTCTGCTATTGAGTCTCTGTTATTGAGTGTCGATATTGAGTCTGTTATTGAGTCTGTTATTGACTCGCTGTTATTGAGTCTGTTATTGAGTCTGTTATTGAGTCTCTGTTATTGAGTTTCTGTTATTGTGTCTCTGATATTGAGTCTGTTATTGAGTCGCTGTCTTTGAGTGTCTGATATTGAGCCTGTAAATGTGTCTGTTATTGAATGTCTGTTACTGAGTGTCTGTTATCGAGTCTGTTATTGAGTCTGCTATTGAGTCTCTGTTATTGAGTGTCAGTTATTCAGTCTGTGTTATTGGGTCTATTATTGCATCTCTGCTAATGCGTCTGTTATTGAGAATCTGTTATTGAGTCTCTGTCATTGAGTGTCTGATATTGAGTCTGTAAGTGTGTCTGTTATTGAGTCTCTGTTATTGAGTCTCAGTTATTGAGCCTGTTATTGAGTCTCTGTTATTGAGACTCTGCTATTGAGTCTGTTATTGAGTCTCTGTTATTGAGCCTTTTATTGAGTCTCTGCTATTGAGTGTCTGTTATTGAGTCTGTTGTTGAGTCTGTTGTTGAATCTGTGTTATTGAGTCTCTGTTATTGACTGTCTGTTATAGAGTCTGTTATTGAGTCTGTTATTGAGTCTCTGTTATTGAATGTCTGTTATTGAGTCTCTGTTATTGAGTCTCTGTTAATGAGTCTCTGTTATTGAGTGTCTATTACTGAGTCTGTTGTTGAGTCTCTGTTATTGAGTCTCTGTTATTGAGTCTGTTATTGAGTCTCTGTTACTGAGTGTCTGTTATTGAGTCTGTTGTTGAGTCTCTGGTTTTGAGCCTCTGTTATTAATTCTCTGTTTTTGAGTCTGTTATTGAATCTGTTATTGTGTCTCTTTTATTGAGTGTGTTAATGAGTCTCTGTTATTGTGGCTCTTTTATTGAGTGTCTGTTATTGAGTGTCTGTTATTGAGTGTCTGTTATTGAGTCTTCTGTTGAGTCTCTGTGTTTAAGCCTCTGTTATTGCGTCTCGGTCATTGAGTGACTGTTATTGAGTCTGTTATTGAGTCTGTTATTGAGCCTGTTAATTGAGCCTTTTATTGTGTCTCTGCTATTGAGTGTCTGTTATTGAGTCTGTAAATGTGTCTATTACTGAGTCTCTGTTATTCAGTGTCTGTTATTGAGTCTCTGTTATTGAGTCTGTTATTGTGTGTCTGTTATAATGTCTGCTATTGAGTCTCTGTTATTCAGTGTATGTTATTGAGTGTGTTGTTGAGTCTCTGTTTTTGAGTCTCTGTTATTGAAACTGTTTAGTGAGTGCGTGTTACAGTGTCTGTTATTGAGTCTCTATTATTGAGTGCATGTTATTGAGCCTGTTGTTGAGTCTCTGTTTTTCAGTCTCTGTCATTGAGTGTCTGATATTGATTCTGTAAAAGTGTCTGTTATTGAGTCTCTGTTATTGAGTCTGCTATTGAGTCTGTTATTGAGTCTCTGTTATTGAGCCTCTGTTATTGAGCCTCTGTTATTGAATCTCTTATTCAGTCTCTGTTATTGACTCGGTTATTGAGTCTCTGTTATTCAGCCTCTGTTATTGAGTCTGCTATTGAGTCTCTGTTATTGAGTCTCAGTTATTCAGTCTGTGCTATAGGGTCTATTACTGCCTCCCTGTTAATGCGTCTGTATTGAGAATCTGTTATTGAGTCTCTGTCATTGAGTGTCTGATATTGAGTCTGCAAGTGTGTCTGTTATTGAGTCTCTGTTATTGAGTTTCTGTTATGGTGTCTCTGTTATTGTGTCTCTGCTATTGAGACTTTTATTGAGTCTCTGTCATTCAGGGTCTGATATTGTGTCTCTGTTATTGAGTCTGTTATTGAGTCTGTTATTGAGTCTCTGTTATTGAGTTTCTGTTATTGAGTCTCTGTTATTGAGTCTGTTATTGAGGCTCTGTTATTGAGCCTGTTATTGAGTCACTGTCATTGAGTGTCTGATATTGAGTCTGTAAATTTGTCTGTTATTGAGTCTCTGTTATTGAGTGTCTGTTATTAATTCTCTGTTATTGAGTCTGTTATTGAGTCTCTGTTATTGAGTCTGTTATTGAGTCTCTGCTATTGCGTGTCTGTTATTGAGTCTGTTATTGAGTCTCTGTTACTGAGTCACTCTTATGGAGTCTGTTATTGAATCTCTGTTATTGAGTCTCTGTTATTGAGTCTGTTATTGAGTCTGTTATTGAGTCTCTGTTATTGAGTCTCTATTATTGAGTCTGTTTTTCAGTCTCTATTATTGAGTCTGTTATTGAGTCTCTGTTATTCAGTCTCTGCTATTGAGTCTCTATTATTGAGTCTGTTATTCAGTCTCTATTATTGAGTCTTTTATTGAGTCTCTGCTATTGAGTCTGTTATTGAGGCTCTGTTATTGAGCCTGTTATTGAGTCACTGTCATTGAGTGTCTGATATTGAGTCTGTAAATTTGTCTGTTATTGAGTCTCTGTTATTGAGTGTCTGTTATTAAGTCTCTGTTATTGAGTCTGTTATTGAGTCTCTGTTATTGAGTCTGTTATTGAGTCTCTGCTATTGCGTGTCTGTTATTGAGTCTGTTATTGAGTCTCTGTTACTGAGTCACTCTTATGGAGTCTGTTATTGAATCTCTGTTATTGAGTCTCTGCTATTGCGTGTCTGTTATTGAGTCTGTTATTGAGTCTCTGTTACTGAGTCACTCTTATGGAGTCTGTTATTGAATCTCTGTTATTGAGTCTCTGTTATTGAGTCTGTTATTGAGTCTGTTATTGAGTCTCTGTCATTGAGTGTCCGATATTGAGTCTGTAAATGTGTCTGTTATTGAGTCTCTGTTATTGAGTGTCTGTTATTAAGTTTCTGTTATTGAAACTGTTAGTGAGTGCGTGTTATAGTGTCTGTTATTGAGTCTCTATTATTGAGTGCATGTTATTGAGTCTGTTGTTGAGTCTCTGTTTTTCAGTCTGTGTCATTGAGTGTCTGATATTGATTCTGTAAAAGTGTCTGTTATTGAGTCTCTGTTATTGAGTCTGCTATTGAGTCTGTTATTGAGTCTCTGTTATTGCGCCTCTGTTATTGAGCCTCTGTTATTGAATCTCTTATTCAGTCTCTGTTATTGACTCGGTTATTGAGTCTCTGTTATTCAGCCTCTGTTATTGAGTCTGCTATTGAGTCTCTGTTATTGAGTCTCAGTTATTCAGTCTGTGCTATAGGGTCTATTACTGCCTCCCTGTTAATGCGTCTGTATTGAGAATCTGTTATTGAGTCTCTGTCATTGAGTGTCTGATATTGAGTCTGCAAGTGTGTTTGTTATTGAGTCTCTGTTATTGAGTTTCTGTTATGGTTTCTCTGTTATTGTGTCTCTGCTATTGAGACTTTTATTGAGTCTCTGTCATTCAGGGTCTGATATTGAGTCTGTAAAAGTGTCTGTTATTGAGTCTCTGTTATTGAGTCTGTTATTGAGTCTGTTATTGAGTCTCTGTTATTGAGTTTCTGTTATTGAGTCTCTGCTATTGAGTCTGTTATTGAGGCTCTGTTATTGAGCCTGTTATTGAGTCACTGTCATTGAGTGTATGATATTGAGTCTGTAAATTTGTCTGTTATTGAGTCTCTGTTATTGAGTGTCTGTTATTAAGTCTCTGTTATTGAGTCTGTTATTGACTCTCTGTTATTGAGTCTGTTATTGAGTCTCTGCTATTGCGTGTCTGTTATTGAGTCTGTTATTGAGTCTCTGTTACTGAGTCACTCTTATGGAGTCTGTTATTGAATCTCTGTTATTGAGTCTCTGTTATTGAGTCTGTTATTGAGTCTGTTATTGAGTCTCTGTCATTGAGTGTCCGATATTGAGTCTGTTATTGAATCTCTGTTATTGAGTCTCTGTTATTGAGTGTCTGCTATTGAGTCTGTTATTGAGTCTCTGTTATGGAGTCTCTGTTATTGAGTGTCTGTTATTGAGTCTGTTATTGAGTCTCTGTTTTTGAGTCTGTTATTGAGTCTGTTCTTGACTCGCTGTTATTGAGCCTGTTATTGAGTCTTTGCTATTGAGTCTCTGTTATTGAGTGTCGATATTGAGTCTGTTATTGAGTCTCTGTTATTGAGCCTCTGTTATTGAGTCTGCTATTGAGTCTCTGGTATTGAGTCTCAGTTATTCAGTCTCTGTTATTGGGTCTATTATTGCGTCTCTGTTAATGCGTCTGTTATTGAGACTCTGTTATTGAGCCTGTTATTGCGTCTCTGTCATTGAGTGTCTGTTATTGAGTCTGTAAATGTGTCTATTATTAAGTCTCTGCTATTCAGTGTCTGTTATTGAGTCTCTGTTATTGAGTCTGTTATTGAGTCTCTGCTATTGAGTCTCTGTTATTGAGTGTCGATATTGAGTCTGTTATTGAGTCTGTTATTGACTCGCTGTTATTGAGTCTGTTATTGAGTCTGTTATTGAGTCTCTGTTATTGAGTTTCTGTTATTGAGTCTCTGATATTGAGTCTGTTATTGAGTCGCTGTCTTTGAGTGTCTGATATTGAGCCTGTAAATGTGTCTGTTATTGAATGTCTGTTACTGAGTGTCTGTTATCGAGTCTGTTATTGAGTCTGCTATTGAGTCTCTGTTATTGAGTGTCAGTTATTCAGTCTGTGTTATTGGGTCTATTATTGCATCTCTGCTAATGCGTCTGTTATTGAGAATCTGTTATTGAGTCTCTGTCATTGAGTGTCTGATATTGAGTCTGTAAGTGTGTCTGTTATTGAGTCTCTGTTATTGAGTCTCAGTTATTGAGCCTGTTATTGAGTCTCTGTTATTGAGACTCTGCTATTGAGTCTGTTATTGAGTCTCTGTTATTGAGCCTTTTATTGAGTCTCTGCTATTGAGTGTCTGTTATTGAGTCTGTTGTTGAGTCTGTTGTTGAATCTGTGTTATTGAGTCTCTGTTATTGACTGTCTGTTATAGAGTCTGTTATTGAGTCTGTTATTGAGTCTCTGTTATTGAATGTCTGTTATTGAGTCTCTGTTATTGAGTCTCTGTTAATGAGTCTCTGTTATTGAGTGTCTATTACTGAGTCTGTTGTTGAGTCTCTGTTATTGAGTCTCTGTTATTGAGTCTGTTATTGAGTCTCTGTTACTGAGTGTCTGTTATTGAGTCTGTTGTTGAGTCTCTGGTTTTGAGCCTCTGTTATTAATTCTCTGTTTTTGAGTCTGTTATTGAATCTGTTATTGTGTCTCTTTTATTGAGTGTGTTAATGAGTCTCTGTTATTGTGGCTCTGTTATTGAGTGTCTGTTATTGAGTGTCTGTTATTGAGTGTCTGTTATTGAGTCTTCTGTTGAGTCTCTGTGTTTGAGCCTCTGTTATTGCGTCTCGGTCATTGAGTGACTGTTATTGAGTCTGTTATTGAGTCTGTTATTGAGCCTGTTATTGAGCCTTTCATTGTGTCTCTGCTATTGAGTGTCTGTTATTGAGTCTGTAAATGTGTCTATTACTGAGTCTCTGTTATTCAGTGTCTGTTATTGAGTCTCTGTTATTGAGTCTGTTATTGTGTGTCTGTTATAATGTCTGCTATTGAGTCTCTGTTATTCAGTGTATGTTATTGAGTGTGTTGTTGAGTCTCTGTTTTTGAGTCTCTGTTATTGAAACTGTTAGTGAGTGCGTGTTACAGTGTCTGTTATTGAGTCTCTATTATTGAGTGCATGTTATTGAACCTGTTGTTGAGTCTCTGTTTTTCAGTCTCTGTCATTGAGTGTCTGATATTGATTCTGTAAAAGTGTCTGTTATTGAGTCTCTGTTATTGAGTCTGCTATTGAGTCTGTTATTGAGTCTCTGTTATTGAGCCTCTGTTATTGAGCCTCTGTTATTGAATCTCTTATTCAGTCTCTGTTATTGACTCGGTTATTGAGTCTCTGTTATTCAGCCTCTGTTATTGAGTCTGCTATTGAGTCTCTGTTATTGAGTCTCAGTTATTCAGTCTGTGCTATAGGGTCTATTACTGCCTCCCTGTTAATGCGTCTGTATTGAGAATCTGTTATTGAGTCTCTGTCATTGAGTGTCTGATATTGAGTCTGCAAGTGTGTCTGTTATTGAGTCTCTGTTATTGAGTTTCTGTTATGGTGTCTCTGTTATTGTGTCTCTGCTATTGAGACTTTTATTGAGTCTCTGTCATTCAGGGTCTGATATTGAGTCTCTGTTATTGAGTCTGTTATTGAGTCTGTTATTGAGTCTCTGTTATTGAGTTTCTGTTATTGAGTCTCTGTTATTGAGTCTGTTATTGAGGCTCTGTTATTGAGCCTGTTATTGAGTCACTGTCATTGAGTGTCTGATATTGAGTCTGTAAATTTGTCTGTTATTGAGTCTCTGTTATTGAGTGTCTGTTATTAATTCTCTGTTATTGAGTCTGTTATTGAGTCTCTGTTACTGAGTCTGTTATTGAGTCTCTGCTATTGCGTGTCTGTTATTGAGTCTGTTATTGAGTCTCTGTTACTGAGTCACTCTTATGGAGTCTGTT
Source organism: Mobula birostris (assembly GCF_030028105.1). Taxonomy (NCBI): domain Eukaryota; kingdom Metazoa; phylum Chordata; class Chondrichthyes; order Myliobatiformes; family Myliobatidae; genus Mobula; species Mobula birostris. The sequence continues at coordinate 29,432 of NW_027274163.1, forward strand.
ATTGAATCTCTGTTATTGAGTCTCTGTTATTGAGTCTGTTATTGAGTCTGTTATTGAGTCTCTGTTATTGAGTCTCTATTATTGAGTCTGTTTTTCAGTCTCTATTATTGAGTCTGTTATTGAGTCTCTGTTATTCAGTCTCTGCTATTGAGTCTCTATTATTGAGTCTGTTATTCAGTCTCTATTATTGAGTCTTTTATTGAGTCTCTGCTATTGAGTCTGTTATTGAGGCTCTGTTATTGAGCCTGTTATTGAGTCACTGTCATTGAGTGTCTGATATTGAGTCTGTAAATTTGTCTGTTATTGAGTCTCTGTTATTGAGTGTCTGTTATTAAGTCTCTGTTATTGAGTCTGTTATTGAGTCTCTGTTATTGAGTCTGTTATTGAGTCTCTGCTATTGCGTGTCTGTTATTGAGTCTGTTATTGAGTCTCTGTTACTGAGTCACTCTTATGGAGTCTGTTATTGAATCTCTGTTATTGAGTCTCTGCTATTGCGTGTCTGTTATTGAGTCTGTTATTGAGTCTCTGTTACTGAGTCACTCTTATGGAGTCTGTTATTGAATCTCTGTTATTGAGTCTCTGTTATTGAGTCTGTTATTGAGTCTGTTATTGAGTCTCTGTCATTGAGTGTCCGATATTGAGTCTGTAAATGTGTCTGTTATTGAGTCTCTGTTATTGAGTGTCTGTTATTAAGTTTCTGTTATTGAAACTGTTAGTGAGTGCGTGTTATAGTGTCTGTTATTGAGTCTCTATTATTGAGTGCATGTTATTGAGTCTGTTGTTGAGTCTCTGTTTTTCAGTCTGTGTCATTGAGTGTCTGATATTGATTCTGTAAAAGTGTCTGTTATTGAGTCTCTGTTATTGAGTCTGCTATTGAGTCTGTTATTGAGTCTCTGTTATTGCGCCTCTGTTATTGAGCCTCTGTTATTGAATCTCTTATTCAGTCTCTGTTATTGACTCGGTTATTGAGTCTCTGTTATTCAGCCTCTGTTATTGAGTCTGCTATTGAGTCTCTGTTATTGAGTCTCAGTTATTCAGTCTGTGCTATAGGGTCTATTACTGCCTCCCTGTTAATGCGTCTGTATTGAGAATCTGTTATTGAGTCTCTGTCATTGAGTGTCTGATATTGAGTCTGCAAGTGTGTCTGTTATTGAGTCTCTGTTATTGAGTTTCTGTTATGGATTCTCTGTTATTGTGTCTCTGCTATTGAGACTTTTATTGAGTCTCTGTCATTCAGGGTCTGATATTGAGTCTGTAAAAGTGTCTGTTATTGAGTCTCTGTTATTGAGTCTGTTATTGAGTCTGTTATTGAGTCTCTGTTATTGAGTTTCTGTTATTGAGTCTCTGCTATTGAGTCTGTTATTGAGGCTCTGTTATTGAGCCTGTTATTGAGTCACTGTCATTGAGTGTATGATATTGAGTCTGTAAATTTATCTGTTATTGAGTCTCTGTTATTGAGTCTGTTATTGAGTCTCTGCTATTGCGTGTCTGTTATTGAGTCTGTTATTGAGTCTCTGTTATTGAGTCTCAGTTATTCAGTCTGTGCTATAGGGTCTATTACTGCCTCCCTGTTAATGCGTCTGTATTGAGAATCTGTTATTGAGTCTCTGTCATTGAGTGTCTGATATTGAGTCTGCAAGTGTGTCTGTTATTGAGTCTCTGTTATTGAGTTTCTGTTATGGTGTCTCTGTTATTGTGTCTCTGCTATTGAGACTTTTATTGAGTCTCTGTCATTCAGGGTCTGATATTGTGTCTCTGTTATTGAGTCTGTTATTGAGTCTGTTATTGAGTCTCTGTTATTGAGTTTCTGTTATTGAGTCTCTGTTATTGAGTCTGTTATTGAGGCTCTGTTATTGAGCCTGTTATTGAGTCACTGTCATTGAGTGTCTGATATTGAGTCTGTAAATTTGTCTGTTATTGAGTCTCTGTTATTGAGTGTCTGTTATTAATTCTCTGTTATTGAGTCTGTTATTGAGTCTCTGTTATTGAGTCTGTTATTGAGTCTCTGCTATTGCGTGTCTGTTATTGAGTCTGTTATTGAGTCTCTGTTACTGAGTCACTCTTATGGAGTCTGTTATTGAATCTCTGTTATTGAGTCTCTGTTATTGAGTCTGTTATTGAGTCTGTTATTGAGTCTCTGTTATTGAGTCTCTATTATTGAGTCTGTTTTTCAGTCTCTATTATTGAGTCTGTTATTGAGTCTCTGTTATTCAGTCTCTGCTATTGAGTCTCTATTATTGAGTCTGTTATTCAGTCTCTATTATTGAGTCTTTTATTGAGTCTCTGCTATTGAGTCTGTTATTGAGGCTCTGTTATTGAGCCTGTTATTGAGTCACTGTCATTGAGTGTCTGATATTGAGTCTGTAAATTTGTCTGTTATTGAGTCTCTGTTATTGAGTGTCTGTTATTAAGTCTCTGTTATTGAGTCTGTTATTGAGTCTCTGTTATTGAGTCTGTTATTGAGTCTCTGCTATTGCGTGTCTGTTATTGAGTCTGTTATTGAGTCTCTGTTACTGAGTCACTCTTATGGAGTCTGTTATTGAATCTCTGTTATTGAGTCTCTGCTATTGCGTGTCTGTTATTGAGTCTGTTATTGAGTCTCTGTTACTGAGTCACTCTTATGGAGTCTGTTATTGAATCTCTGTTATTGAGTCTCTGTTATTGAGTCTGTTATTGAGTCTGTTATTGAGTCTCTGTCATTGAGTGTCCGATATTGAGTCTGTAAATGTGTCTGTTATTGAGTCTCTGTTATTGAGTGTCTGTTATTAAGTTTCTGTTATTGAAACTGTTAGTGAGTGCGTGTTATAGTGTCTGTTATTGAGTCTCTATTATTGAGTGCATGTTATTGAGTCTGTTGTTGAGTCTCTGTTTTTCAGTCTGTGTCATTGAGTGTCTGATATTGATTCTGTAAAAGTGTCTGTTATTGAGTCTCTGTTATTGAGTCTGCTATTGAGTCTGTTATTGAGTCTCTGTTATTGCGCCTCTGTTATTGAGCCTCTGTTATTGAATCTCTTATTCAGTCTCTGTTATTGACTCGGTTATTGAGTCTCTGTTATTCAGCCTCTGTTATTGAGTCTGCTATTGAGTCTCTGTTATTGAGTCTCAGTTATTCAGTCTGTGCTATAGGGTCTATTACTGCCTCCCTGTTAATGCGTCTGTATTGAGAATCTGTTATTGAGTCTCTGTCATTGAGTGTCTGATATTGAGTCTGCAAGTGTGTTTGTTATTGAGTCTCTGTTATTGAGTTTCTGTTATGGTTTCTCTGTTATTGTGTCTCTGCTATTGAGACTTTTATTGAGTCTCTGTCATTCAGGGTCTGATATTGAGTCTGTAAAAGTGTCTGTTATTGAGTCTCTGTTATTGAGTCTGTTATTGAGTCTGTTATTGAGTCTCTGTTATTGAGTTTCTGTTATTGAGTCTCTGCTATTGAGTCTGTTATTGAGGCTCTGTTATTGAGCCTGTTATTGAGTCACTGTCATTGAGTGTATGATATTGAGTCTGTAAATTTGTCTGTTATTGAGTCTCTGTTATTGAGTGTCTGTTATTAAGTCTCTGTTATTGAGTCTGTTATTGACTCTCTGTTATTGAGTCTGTTATTGAGTCTCTGCTATTGCGTGTCTGTTATTGAGTCTGTTATTGAGTCTCTGTTACTGAGTCACTCTTATGGAGTCTGTTATTGAATCTCTGTTATTGAGTCTCTGTTATTGAGTCTGTTATTGAGTCTGTTATTGAGTCTCTGTCATTGAGTGTCCGATATTGAGTCTGTTATTGAATCTCTGTTATTGAGTCTCTGTTATTGAGTGTCTGCTATTGAGTCTGTTATTGAGTCTCTGTTATGGAGTCTCTGTTATTGAGTGTCTGTTATTGAGTCTGTTATTGAGTCTCTGTTTTTGAGTCTGTTATTGAGTCTGTTCTTGACTCGCTGTTATTGAGCCTGTTATTGAGTCTTTGCTATTGAGTCTCTGTTATTGAGTGTCGATATTGAGTCTGTTATTGAGTCTCTGTTATTGAGCCTCTGTTATTGAGTCTGCTATTGAGTCTCTGGTATTGAGTCTCAGTTATTCAGTCTCTGTTATTGGGTCTATTATTGCGTCTCTGTTAATGCGTCTGTTATTGAGACTCTGTTATTGAGCCTGTTATTGCGTCTCTGTCATTGAGTGTCTGTTATTGAGTCTGTAAATGTGTCTATTATTAAGTCTCTGCTATTCAGTGTCTGTTATTGAGTCTCTGTTATTGAGTCTGTTATTGAGTCTCTGCTATTGAGTCTCTGTTATTGAGTGTCGATATTGAGTCTGTTATTGAGTCTGTTATTGACTCGCTGTTATTGAGTCTGTTATTGAGTCTGTTATTGAGTCTCTGTTATTGAGTTTCTGTTATTGAGTCTCTGATATTGAGTCTGTTATTGAGTCGCTGTCTTTGAGTGTCTGATATTGAGCCTGTAAATGTGTCTGTTATTGAATGTCTGTTACTGAGTGTCTGTTATCGAGTCTGTTATTGAGTCTGCTATTGAGTCTCTGTTATTGAGTGTCAGTTATTCAGTCTGTGTTATTGGGTCTATTATTGCATCTCTGCTAATGCGTCTGTTATTGAGAATCTGTTATTGAGTCTCTGTCATTGAGTGTCTGATATTGAGTCTGTAAGTGTGTCTGTTATTGAGTCTCTGTTATTGAGTCTCAGTTATTGAGCCTGTTATTGAGTCTCTGTTATTGAGACTCTGCTATTGAGTCTGTTATTGAGTCTCTGTTATTGAGCCTTTTATTGAGTCTCTGCTATTGAGTGTCTGTTATTGAGTCTGTTGTTGAGTCTGTTGTTGAATCTGTGTTATTGAGTCTCTGTTATTGACTGTCTGTTATAGAGTCTGTTATTGAGTCTGTTATTGAGTCTCTGTTATTGAATGTCTGTTATTGAGTCTCTGTTATTGAGTCTCTGTTAATGAGTCTCTGTTATTGAGTGTCTATTACTGAGTCTGTTGTTGAGTCTCTGTTATTGAGTCTCTGTTATTGAGTCTGTTATTGAGTCTCTGTTACTGAGTGTCTGTTATTGAGTCTGTTGTTGAGTCTCTGGTTTTGAGCCTCTGTTATTAATTCTCTGTTTTTGAGTCTGTTATTGAATCTGTTATTGTGTCTCTTTTATTGAGTGTGTTAATGAGTCTCTGTTATTGTGGCTCTGTTATTGAGTGTCTGTTATTGAGTGTCTGTTATTGAGTGTCTGTTATTGAGTCTTCTGTTGAGTCTCTGTGTTTGAGCCTCTGTTATTGCGTCTCGGTCATTGACTGACTGTTATTGAGTCTGTTATTGAGTCTGTTATTGAGCCTGTTATTGAGCCTTTCATTGTGTCTCTGCTATTGAGTGTCTGTTATTGAGTCTGTAAATGTGTCTATTACTGAGTCTCTGTTATTCAGTGTCTGTTATTGAGTCTCTGTTATTGAGTCTGTTATTGTGTGTCTGTTATAATGTCTGCTATTGAGTCTCTGTTATTCAGTGTATGTTATTGAGTGTGTTGTTGAGTCTCTGTTTTTGAGTCTCTGTTATTGAAACTGTTAGTGAGTGCGTGTTACAGTGTCTGTTATTGAGTCTCTATTATTGAGTGCATGTTATTGAACCTGTTGTTGAGTCTCTGTTTTTCAGTCTCTGTCATTGAGTGTCTGATATTGATTCTGTAAAAGTGTCTGTTATTGAGTCTCTGTTATTGAGTCTGCTATTGAGTCTGTTATTGAGTCTCTGTTATTGAGCCTCTGTTATTGAGCCTCTGTTATTGAATCTCTTATTCAGTCTCTGTTATTGACTCGGTTATTGAGTCTCTGTTATTCAGCCTCTGTTATTGAGTCTGCTATTGAGTCTCTGTTATTGAGTCTCAGTTATTCAGTCTGTGCTATAGGGTCTATTACTGCCTCCCTGTTAATGCGTCTGTATTGAGAATCTGTTATTGAGTCTCTGTCATTGAGTGTCTGATATTGAGTCTGCAAGTGTGTCTGTTATTGAGTCTCTGTTATTGAGTTTCTGTTATGGTGTCTCTGTTATTGTGTCTCTGCTATTGAGACTTTTATTGAGTCTCTGTCATTCAGGGTCTGATATTGAGTCTCTGTTATTGAGTCTGTTATTGAGTCTGTTATTGAGTCTCTGTTATTGAGTTTCTGTTATTGAGTCTCTGTTATTGAGTCTGTTATTGAGGCTCTGTTATTGAGCCTGTTATTGAGTCACTGTCATTGAGTGTCTGATATTGAGTCTGTAAATTTGTCTGTTATTGAGTCTCTGTTATTGAGTGTCTGTTATTAATTCTCTGTTATTGAGTCTGTTATTGAGTCTCTGTTACTGAGTCTGTTATTGAGTCTCTGCTATTGCGTGTCTGTTATTGAGTCTGTTATTGAGTCTCTGTTACTGAGTCACTCTTATGGAGTCTGTTATTGAATCTCTGTTATTGAGTCTCTGTTATTGAGTCTGTTATTGAGTCTGTTATTGAGTCTCTGTTATTGAGTCTCTATTATTGAGTCTGTTTTTCAGTCTCTATTATTGAGTCTGTTATTGAGTCTCTGTTATTCAGTCTCTGCTATTGAGTCTCTATTATTGAGTCTGTTATTCAGTCTCTATTATTGAGTCTTTTATTGAGTCTCTGCTATTGAGTCTGTTATTGAGGCTCTGTTATTGAGCCTGTTATTGAGTCACTGTCATTGAGTGTCTGATATTGAGTCTGTAAATTTGTCTGTTATTGAGTCTCTGTTATTGAGTGTCTGTTATTAAGTCTCTGTTATTGAGTCTGTTATTGAGTCTCTGTTATTGAGTCTGTTATTGAGTCTCTGCTATTGCGTGTCTGTTATTGAGTCTGTTATTGAGTCTCTGTTACTGAGTCACTCTTATGGAGTCTGTTATTGAATCTCTGTTATTGAGTCTCTGCTATTGCGTGTCTGTTATTGAGTCTGTTATTGAGTCTCTGTTACTGAGTCACTCTTATGGAGTCTGTTATTGAATCTCTGTTATTGAGTCTCTGTTATTGAGTCTGTTATTGAGTCTGTTATTGAGTCTCTGTCATTGAGTGTCCGATATTGAGTCTGTAAATGTGTCTGTTATTGAGTCTCTGTTATTGAGTGTCTGTTATTAAGTTTCTGTTATTGAAACTGTTAGTGAGTGCGTGTTATAGTGTCTGTTATTGAGTCTCTATTATTGAGTGCATGTTATTGAGTCTGTTGTTGAGTCTCTGTTTTTCAGTCTGTGTCATTGAGTGTCTGATATTGATTCTGTAAAAGTGTCTGTTATTGAGTCTCTGTTATTGAGTCTGCTATTGAGTCTGTTATTGAGTCTCTGTTATTGCGCCTCTGTTATTGAGCCTCTGTTATTGAATCTCTTATTCAGTCTCTGTTATTGACTCGGTTATTGAGTCTCTGTTATTCAGCCTCTGTTATTGAGTCTGCTATTGAGTCTCTGTTATTGAGTCTCAGTTATTCAGTCTGTGCTATAGGGTCTATTACTGCCTCCCTGTTAATGCGTCTGTATTGAGAATCTGTTATTGAGTCTCTGTCATTGAGTGTCTGATATTGAGTCTGCAAGTGTGTCTGTTATTGAGTCTCTGTTATTGAGTTTCTGTTATGGATTCTCTGTTATTGTGTCTCTGCTATTGAGACTTTTATTGAGTCTCTGTCATTCAGGGTCTGATATTGAGTCTGTAAAAGTGTCTGTTATTGAGTCTCTGTTATTGAGTCTGTTATTGAGTCTGTTATTGAGTCTCTGTTATTGAGTTTCTGTTATTGAGTCTCTGCTATTGAGTCTGTTATTGAGGCTCTGTTATTGAGCCTGTTATTGAGTCACTGTCATTGAGTGTATGATATTGAGTCTGTAAATTTATCTGTTATTGAGTCTCTGTTATTGAGTCTGTTATTGAGTCTCTGCTATTGCGTGTCTGTTATTGAGTCTGTTATTGAGTCTCTGTTACTGAGTCACTCTTATGGAGTCTGTTATTGAATCTCTGTTATTGAGTCTCTGTTATTGAGTCTGTTATTGAGTCTGTTATTGAGTCTCTGTCATTGAGTGTCCGATATTGAGTCTGTTATTGAATCTCTGTTATTGAGTCTCTGTTATTGAGTGTCTGCTATTGAGTCTGTTATTGAGTCTCTGTTATGGAGTCTCTGTTATTGAGTGTCTGTTATTGAGTCTGTTATTGAGTCTCTGTTTTTGAGTCTGTTATTGAGTCTGTTCTTGACTCGCTGTTATTGAGCCTGTTATTGAGTCTCTGCTATTGAGTCTCTGTTATTGAGTGTCGATATTGAGTCTGTTATTGAGTCTCTGTTATTGAGCCTCTGTTATTGAGTCTGCTATTGAGTCTCTGGTATTGAGTCTCAGTTATTCAGTCTCTGTTATTGGGTCTATTATTGCGTCTCTGTTAATGCGTCTGTTATTGAGACTCTGTTATTGAGCCTGTTATTGCGTCTCTGTCATTGAGTGTCTGTTATTGAGTCTGTAAATGTGTCTATTATTAAGTCTTTGCTATTCAGTGTCTGTTATTGAGTCTCTGTTATTGAATCTGTTATTGAGTGCTTGTTATAGTGTCTGTTATTGAGTCTCGGTTATTGAGTGTATGTTTTTGAGTCTGTTGTTGAGTGTCTGTTTTTGAGTCTCTGTCATTGAGTGTCTGATATTGAGTCTGTAAAAGTGTCTGTTATTGAGTCTCTGTTATTGAGTTTCTGTTATTGAGTCACTGTTATTGAGTCTGTTATTGAGTGTTTTATTGAGTCCCTGTCATTGAGTGAATGATATTGAGTCTGTAAATGTGTTTGCTATTGAGTGGCTGTTATTGAGAGTCTGTTATTGAGTCTGTTATTTACTCTCTGTTATTGAGTCTGTTATTGAGTCTCTGCTACTGATTCTCTGTTATTGAGTGTCGATATTGAGTCTGTTATTGAGTCTCTGTTATTGAGTCTGTTATTGAGTCTCTTTTATTGAGTCTGTTATTGAGTGTCTGTTATTGAGTCTCTATTATTGAGTCTGTTATTCAGTGTCTATTATTGAGTCTGTTATTGAGTCTCTGTTATTGAGTCTCTATTATTGAGTCTGTTATTCAGTGTCTAATATTGAGTCTCTTATTGAGTCCGTTATTGAATCTCTGTTATTGAGTCTCTGTTATTGAGTCTGTTATTGAGTCTGTTATTGAGTCTCTGCTATTGAGTTTCTGTTATTGAGTCTCTGTTATTGAGTCTGTTATTGAGACTGTTATTGAGTCTTTTAGTGAGTCTCTTTCATTGAGTGTCTGATATTGAGTCTGTAAAAGTGCTTGTTATTGAGTCTCTGTCATTGAGTGTCTGATATTGAGTCTGTAAATGTGTCTGTTATTGAGTCTCTGTTATTGAGTGTCTGTTATTAAGTTTCTGTTATTGAGTGTCTGTTATTGAGTCTGTTATTGAGTGTGTGTTATAGTGTTTGTTATTGAGTCTCTGTTATTGAGTGTATGTTATAGAGTCAGTTGTTGAGTCTCTGTTTTTGAGTCTCTGTCATTGAGTGTCTGATATTGAGTCTGTAAATGTGTCTGTTATTGAGTCTCTGTTATTGAGTGTCTGTTATTAAGTTTCTGTTCTTGAATCTCTGTTATTGAGTCTGTTATTGAGTGTGTGTTATTGAGTGTATGTTATTGAGTCTGTTGTTGAGTCTCTGTTTTTGAGTCTCTGTCATTGAGTGTCTGATTTTGAGTCTGTAAATGTGTGTGTTATTGAGTCTCTGTTATTGAGTCTGTTATTGAGTCAGTGTTATTGAGATTCTGTTATTGAGTCTCTGTTATTGAGTCTGTTATTGAGACTCTGTTATTGAGTGTTTTATTGAGTCCCTGTCATTGAGTGACTGATATTGAGTCTGTAAATGTGTTTGCTATTGAGTGGCTGTTATTGAGAGTCTGTTATTGAGTCTGTTACTGAGTCTGCTATTGAGTCTTTGTTATTGAGTCTCAGATATTCAGTCTCTGTTATTGGGTCTATCATTGCGTCTCTGTTAATGCGTCTTTTATTGAGAATCTGTTATTGAGCCTGTTACTGAGTCTCTGTCATTGAGTGTCTGATATTGAGTCTGTAAATGTGTGTGTTATTGAGTCTCTGTTATTGAGTGTCCGTTATTAAGTGTCTGTTATTGAGTCTGTTATTGAGTCTGTTATTGAGTCTCTGCTATTGAGTCTCTGTTATTGAGTGTCTGTTATTGAGTATGTTATTGAGTCTCTGTCTGTTATTGAGTATGTTATTGAGTCTCTGTTACTGAGTCTCTCTTATTGAGTCTGTTGTTGAATCTCTGTTATTGAGTCTCTGTTATTGAGACTGTTATGGAGTCTATTATTGAGTCTGTTATTGAGTCTCTGTTATTGAGTCTCTATTATTGAGTCTGTTATTCAGTCTCTATTATTGAGTCTGTTATTGAGTCTGTTATTGAGTATCTGGTATTGAGTCTCTGTTACTGAGTCTGTTATTCAGTCTGTTATTGAGTCTCTGTTTTTGAGTTTCTGTTATGGTGTCTCTGTTATTGAGTCTCTGTTATTGAGTCTGTTATTCAGTCTGTTATTGAGTCTCTGTTTTTGAGTTTCTGTTATGGTGTCTCTGTTATTGAGTCTCTGTTATTGAGACTTTTATTGAGTCTCTGTCATTCAGGGTCTGATATTGAGTCTGTAAATGTGTCTGTTATTGTGTGTCTGTTTTTGAGTCTCTAATATTGAGTCAGTTATTCAGTGTCTATTATTGAGTCTGTTATTGAGTCTCTGTTATTGAGTCTCTATTATTGAGTCTGTTATTCAGTGTCTAATATTGAGTCTCTTATTGAGTCTGTTATTGAATCCCTGTTATTGAGTATCTGTTATTGAGTCTGTTATTGAGTCTGTTATTGAGTCTCTGTTATTGAGTCTCTGATATTGAGTCTGTTATTGAGACTGTTATTGAGTCTTTTAGTGAGTCTCTGTCATTGAGAGTCTGATATTGAGTCTGTAAATGTGTCTGTTGAGTGTCTATTATTGAGTGTCTGTTATTGAGTCTGTTATTGAGTCTGCTATTGAGTCTCTGTTATTGCGTCTCGGTTATTCAGTCTCTGCTATTGGGTCTATTATTGCGTCTCTGTTAATGCGTCTGTTATTGAGAATCTGTTATTGAGTCTGTTATTGAGTCTCTGTCATTGAGTGTCTGATATTGAGTCTGTAAAAGTGCCTGTTATTGAGTCTCTGTCATTGAGTGTCTAATATTGAGTCTGTAAATGTGTCTGTTATTGAGTCTCTGTTATTGAGTGTCTGTTATTATGTTTCTGTTTATGAGTGTCTGTTATTGAGTCTGTTATTGAGTCTGTTATTGAATCTCTGTTATGGAGTCTCTCTTATTGAGTGTCTGTTATTGAGTCTGTTATTGAGTCTCTGTTATGGAGTCTCTGTTATTGAGTCTCTGTTATCGAGTCTGTTATTGAGACTCTGTTATTGAGTGTTTTATTGAGTCCCTGTCATTGAGTGACTGATATTGAGTCTGTAAATGTGTTTGCTATTGAGTGGCTGTTATTGAGAGTCTGTTATTGAGTCTGTTACTGAGTCTGCTACTGCGTCTTTGTTATTGAGTCTCAGATATTCAGTCTCTGTTATTGGGTCTATCATTGCGTCTCTGTTAATGCGTCTTTTATTGAGAATCTGTTATTGAGCCTTTTATTGAGTCTCTGTCATTGAGTGTCTGATATTGAGTCTGTAAATGTGTGTGTTATTGAGTCTCTGTTATTGAGTGTCCGTTATTAAGTCTCTGTTATTGAGTCTGTTATTGAGTCTGTTATTGAGTCTCTGCTATTGAGTCTCTGTTATTGAGTGTCTGTTATTGAGTCTGTTATTGAGTCTCTGTTACTGAGTCTCTCTTATTGAGTCTGTTGTTGAATCTCTGTTATTGAGTCTCTGTTATTGAGACTGTTATGGAGTCTGTTATTGAGTCTCTGTTATTGAGTCTCTATTATTGAGTCTGTTATTCAGTCTCTATTATTGAGTCTGTTATTGATTATCTGGTATTGCGTCTCTGTTATTGAGTCTGTTATTGAGTGTGTTATTGAGTCTCTGTTATTGAGCTTCTGTTATTGAGTCTGTTATTGAGTCTGTCATTGAGTCTCTGTCATTGAGTGTCTGATATTGAGTCTGTAAATGTGTCTGTTATTGAATGTCTGTTATTTAGTGTCTGTTATTGAGTCTGCTATTGAGTCTCTGTTATTGAGTCTCAGTTATTCAGTCTGTGTTATTGGGTGTATTGCTGCCTCCCTGTTAATGCGCCTGTATTGAGAATCTGTTATTGAGTCTCTGTCATTGAGTGTCTGATATTGAGTCTGCAAGTGTGTCTGTTATTGAGTCTCTGTTATTGAGTCTCAGTTATTGAGTCTGTTATTCAGTCTGTTATTGAGTCTCTGTTTTTGAGTTTCTGTTATGGTGTCTCTGTTATTGAGTCTCTGTTATTGAGTCTGTAATTCAGTCTGTTATTGAGTCTCTGTTTTTGAGTTTCTGTTATGGTGTCTCTGTTATTGAGTCTCTGTTATTGAGACTTTTATTGAGTCTCTGTCGTTCAGGGTCTGATATTGAGTCTGTAACTGTGTCTGTTATTGTGTGTCTGTTTTTGAGTCTCTATTATTGAGTCAGTTATTCAGTGTCTATTATTGAGTCTGTTATTGAGTCTCTGTTATTGAGTCTCTATTATTGAGTCTGTTATTCAGTGTCTAATATTGAGTCTCTTATTGAGTCTGTTATTGAATCCCTGTTATTGAGTCTCTGTTATTGAGTCTGTTATTGAGTCTGTTATTGAGTCTCTGTTATTGAGTCTCTGATATTGAGTCTGTTATTGAGACTGTTATTGAGTCTTTTAGTGAGTCTCTGTCATTGAGTGTCTGATATTGAGTGTGTAAATGTGTCTGTTGAGTGTCTATTATTGAGTGTCTGTTATTGAGTCTGGCATTGAGTCTGCTATTGAGTCTCTGTTATTGCGTCTCAGTTATTCAGTCTCTGCTATTGGGTCTATTATTGCGTCTCTGTTAATGCGTCTGTTATTGAGAATCTGTTATTGAGTCTGTTATTGAGTCTCTGTCATTGAGTGTCTGATATTGAGTCTGTAAAAGTGTCTGTTATTGAGTCTCTGTCATTGAGTGTCTAATATTGAGTCTGTAAATGTGTCTGTTATTGAGTCTCTGTTATTGAGTGTCTGTTATTATGTTTCTGTTTATGAGTGTCTGTTATTGAGTCTGTTATTGAGTCTGTTATTGAATCTCTGTTATGGAGTCTCTGTTATTGAGTGTCTGTTATTGAGTCTGTTATTGAGTCTCTGTTATGGAGTCTCTGTTATTGAGTGTCTGTTAATGAGTCTGTTGTTGAGTCTCTGTTTTTGATCCTCTGTTATTGAGTCTCTGTTACTGAGCCTCTGTTATTGAGTCTGCTATTGAGTCTCTGTTATTGAGTCTCAGTTATTTAGTCTCTGTTATTGGGTCTATTATTGCGTCTCTGGTAATGTGTCTGTTATTGAGACGCTGTTATTGAGCCTGTTATTGCATCTCTGTTATTGAGTGTCTGTTATTGAGTCTCTGTTATTGAAACTGTTAGTGAGTGCGTGTTATAGTGTCTGTTATTGAGTCTCTATTATTGAGTGTATGTTATTGAGTCTATTGTTGAGTCTCTGTTTTTGAGTCTCTGTCATTGAGTGTCTGATATTGAGTCTGTAAATGAGTCTGTTATTCAGTCTCTGTTATTGAGTGTCTGTTATTAAGTCTCTGTTATTGAGTCTGTTATTGAGTCTGTTATTGAGTCTCTGCTATTGAGTCTCTGTTATTGAGTGTCTGTTATTGAGTCTGTTATTGAGTCTCTGTTACTGAGTCTCTCTTATTGAGTCTGTTATTGAATCTCTGTTTTAGAGTCTCTGTTATTGAGACTGTTATGGAGTCTGTTATTGAGTCTGTTATTGAGTCTCTGTTATTGAGTCTCTATTATTGAGTCTGTTATTCAGTCTCTATTATTGAGTCTGTTATTGCGTCTGTTATTGAGTATCTGGTATTGAGTCTCTGTTATTGAGTCTGTTATTGAGTGTGTTATTGAGTCTCTGTTATTGAGCTTCTGTTACTGAGTCTGTTATTGAGTCTGTCATTGAGTCTCTGTCATTGAGTGTCTGATATTGAGTCTGTAAATGTGTCTGTTATTGAATGTCTGTTATTTAGTGTCTGTTATTGAGTCTGCTATTGAGTCTCTGTATTGAGTCTCAGTTATTCAGTCTGTGTTATTGGGTGTATTACTGCCTCCCTGTTAATGCGCCTGTATTGAGAAACTGTTATTGAGTCTCTGTCATTGAGTGTCTGATATTGAGTCTGCAAGTGTGTCTGTTGTTGAGTCTCTGTTATTGAGTCTGTTATTCAGTCTGTTATTGAGTCTCTGTTATTGAGTTTCTGTTATGGTGTCTCTGTTATTGAGTCTCTGTTATTGAGACTTTTATTGAGTCTCTGTCATTCAGGGCCTGATATTGAGTCTGTAAATGTGTCTGTTATTGAGTGTCTGTCATTGAGTCTCTATTATTGAGTCTGTTATTCAGTGTCTATTATTGAGTCTCAGTTATTGAGTCTCTATTATTGAGTCTGTTATTTAGTGTCTAATATTGAGTCTCTTACTGAGTCCGTTATTGAATCTCTGTTATTGAGTCTCTGTTATTGAGTCTGTTATTGAGTCTGTTATTGAGTCTCTGTTATTGAGTCTCTATTATTGAGTCTGTTATTCAGTGTCTAATATTGAGTCTCTTATTGAGTCTGTTATTGAATCCCTGTTATTGAGTATCTGTTATTGAGTCTGTTATTGAGTCTGTTATTGAGTCTCTGTTATTGAGTCTCTGATATTGAGTCTGTTATTGAGACTGTTATTGAGTCTTTTAGTGAGTCTCTGTCATTGAGTGTCTGATATTGAGTCTGTAAATGTGTCTGTTGAGTGTCCATTATTGAGTGTCTGTTATTGAGTCTGTTATTGAGTCTGCTATTGAGTCTCTGTTATTGCGTCTCGGTTATTCAGTCTCTGCTATTGGGTCTATTATTGCGTCTCTGTTAATGCGTCTGTTATTGAGAATCTGTTATTGAGTCTGTTATTGAGTCTCTGTCATTGAGTGTCTGATATTGAGTCTGTAAAAGTGCCTGTTATTGAGTCTCTGTCATTGAGTGTCTAATATTGAGTCTGTAAATGTGTCTGTTATTGAGTCTCTGTTATTGAGTGTCTGTTATTATGTTTCTGTTTATGAGTGTCTGTTATTGAGTCTGTTATTGAGTCTGTTATTGAATCTCTGTTATGGAGTCTCTCTTATTGAGTGTCTGTTATTGAGTCTGTTATTGAGTCTCTGTTATGGAGTCTCTGTTATTGAGTCTCTGTTATCGAGTCTGTTATTGAGACTCTGTTATTGAGTGTTTTATTGAGTCCCTGTCATTGAGTGACTGATATTGAGTCTGTAAATGTGTTTGCTATTGAGTGGCTGTTATTGAGAGTCTGTTATTGAGTCTGTTACTGAGTCTGCTACTGCGTCTTTGTTATTGAGTCTCAGATATTCAGTCTCTGTTATTGGGTCTATCATTGCGTCTCTGTTAATGCGTCTTTTATTGAGAATCTGTTATTGAACCTTTTATTGAGTCTCTGTCATTGAGTGTCTGATATTGAGTCTGTAAATGTGTGTGTTATTGAGTCTCTGTTATTGAGTGTCCGTTATTAAGTCTCTGTTATTGAGTCTGTTATTGAGTCTGTTATTGAGTCTCTGCTATTGAGTCTCTGTTATTGAGTGTCTGTTATTGAGTCTGTTATTGAGTCTCTGTTACTGAGTCTCTCTTATTGAGTCTGTTGTTGAATCTCTGTTATTGAGTCTCTGTTATTGAGACTGTTATGGAGTCTGTTATTGAGTCTCTGTTATTGAGTCTCTATTATTGAGTCTGTTATTCAGTCTCTATTATTGAGTCTGTTATTGAGTCTGTTATTGAGTATCTGGTATTGAGTCTCTGTTATTGAGTCTGTTATTGAGTGTGTTATTGAGTCTCTGTCATTGAATGTCTGATATTGAG
Organism: Mobula birostris; assembly: GCF_030028105.1. Lineage (NCBI taxonomy): Eukaryota > Metazoa > Chordata > Chondrichthyes > Myliobatiformes > Myliobatidae > Mobula > Mobula birostris. The sequence continues at coordinate 45,451 of NW_027274163.1, forward strand.
TCTGTAAATGTGTCTGTTATTGTGTGTCTGTTTTTGAGTCTCTATTATTGAGTCAGTTATTCAGTGTCTATTATTGAGTCTGTTATTGAGTCTCTGTTATTGAGTCTCTATTATTGAGTCTGTTATTCAGTGTCTAATATTGAGTCTCTTATTGAGTCTGTTATTGAATCCCTGTTATTGAGTCTCTGTTATTGAGTCTGTTATTGAGTCTGTTATTCAGTCTCTGTTATTGAGTCTCTGATATTGAGTCTGTTATTGAGACTGTTATTGAGTCTTTTAGTGAGTCTCTGTCATTGAGTGTCTGATATTGAGTGTGTAAATGTGTCTGTTGAGTGTCTATTATTGAGTGTCTGTTATTGAGTCTGGCATTGAGTCTGCTATTAAGTCTCTGTTATTGCGTCTCAGTTATTCAGTCTCTGCTATTGGGTGTATTATTGCGTCTCTGTTAATGCGTCTGTTATTGAGAATCTGTTATTGAGTCTGTTATTGAGTCTCTGTCATTGAGTGTCTGATATTGAGTCTGTAAAAGTGTCTGTTATTGAGTCTCTGTCATTGAGTGTCTAATATTGAGTCTGTAAATGTGTCTGTTATTGAGTCTCTGTTATTGAGTGTCTGTTATTATGTTTCTGTTTATGAGTGTCTGTTATTGAGTCTGTTATTGAGTCTGTTATTGAATCTCTGTTATGGAGTCTCTGTTATTGAGTGTCTGTTATTGAGTCTGTTATTGAGTCTCTGTTATGGAGTCTCTGTTATTGAGTGTCTGTTAATGAGTCTGTTGTTGAGTCTCTGTTTTTGATCCTCTGTTATTGAGTCTCTGTTACTGAGCCTCTGTTATTGAGTCTGCTATTGAGTCTCTGTTATTGAGTCTCAGTTATTTAGTCTCTGTTATTGGGTCTATTATTGCGTCTCTGGTAATGTGTCTGTTATTGAGACGCTGTTATTGAGCCTGTTATTGCATCTCTGTTATTGAGTGTCTGTTATTGAGTCTCTGTTATTGAAACTGTTAGTGAGTGCGTGTTATAGTGTCTGTTATTGAGTCTCTATTATTGAGTGTATGTTATTGAGTCTGTTGTTGAGTCTCTGTTTTTGAGTCTCTGTCATTGAGTGTCTGATATTGAGTCTGTAAATGAGTCTGTTATTCAGTCTCTGTTATTGAGTGTCTGTTATTAAGTCTCTGTTATTGAGTCTGTTATTGAGTCTGTTATTGAGTCTCTGCTATTGAGTCTCTGTTATTGAGTGTCTGTTATTGAGTCTGTTATTGAGTCTCTGTTACTGAGTCTCTCTTATTGAGTCTGTTATTGAATCTCTGTTATAGAGTCTCTGTTATTGAGACTGTTATGGAGTCTGTTATTGAGTCTGTTATTGAGTCTCTGTTATTGAGTCTCTATTATTGAGTCTGTTATTCAGTCTCTATTATTGAGTCTGTTATTGCGTCTGTTATTGAGTATCTGGTATTGAGTCTCTGTTATTGAGTCTGTTATTGAGTGTGTTATTGAGTCTCTGTTATTGAGTTTCTGTTACTGAGTCTGTTATTGAGTCTGTCATTGAGTCTCTGTCATTGAGTGTCTGATATTGAGTCTGTAAATGTGTCTGTTATTGAATGTCTGTTATTTAGTGTCTGTTATTGAGTCTGCTATTGAGTCTCTGTATTGAGTCTCAGTTATTCAGTCTGTGTTATTGGGTGTATTACTGCCTCCCTGTTAATGCGCCTGTATTGAGAAACTGTTATTGAGTCTCTGTCATTGAGTGTCTGATATTGAGTCTGCAAGTGTGTCTGTTATTGAGTCTCTGTTATTGAGTTTCTGTTATGGTGTCTCTGTTATTGAGTCTCTGTTATTGAGACTTTTATTGAGTCTCTGTCATTTAGGGCCTGATATTGAGTCTGTAAATGTGTCTGTTATTGAGTGTCTGTCATTGAGTCTCTATTATTGAGTCTGTTATTCAGTGTCTATTATTGAGTCTGTTATTGAGTCTCAGTTATTGAGTCTGTTATTGAGTCTGTTATTGAGTCTCTGTTATTGAGTCTCTATTATTGAGTCTGTTATTCAGTGTCTAATATTGAGTCTCTTATTGAGTCTGTTATTGAATCCCTGTTATTGAGTATCTGCTATTGAGTCTGTTATTGAGTCTGTTATTGAGTCTCTGTTATTGAGTCTCTGATATTGAGTCTGTTATTGAGACTGTTATTGAGTCTTTTAGTGAGTCTCTGTCATTGAGTGTCTGATATTGAGTCTGTAAATGTGTCTGTTGAGTGTCTATTATTGAGTGTCTGTTATTGAGTCTGTTATTGAGTCTGCTATTGAGTCTCTGTTATTGCGTCTCGGTTATTCAGTCTCTGCTATTGGGTCTATTATTGCGTCTCTGTTAATGCGTCTGTTATTGAGAATCTGTTATTGAGTCTGTTATTGAGTGTCTGATATTGAGTCTGCAAGTGTGTCTGTTATTGAGTCTCTGTTATTGAGTTTCTGTTATGGTGTCTCTGTTATTGAGTCTCTGTTATTGAGACTTTTATTGAGTCTCTGTCATTCAGGGCCTGATATTGAGTCTGTAAATGTGTCTGTTATTGAGTGTCTGTCATTGAGTCTCTATTATTGAGTCTGTTATTCAGTGTCTATTATTGAGTCTGTTATTGAGTCTCAGTTATTGAGTCTGTTATTGAGTCTGTTATTGAGTCTCTGTTATTGAGTCTCTATTATTGAGTCTGTTATTCAGTGTCTAATATTGAGTCTCTTATTGAGTCTGTTATTGAATCCCTGTTATTGAGTATCTGCTATTGAGTCTGTTATTGAGTCTGTTATTGAGTCTCTGTTATTGAGTCTCTGATATTGTGTCTGTTATTGAGACTGTTATTGAGTCTTTTAGTGAGTCTCTGTCATTGAGTGTCTGATATTGAGTCTGTAAATGTGTCTGTTGAGTGTCTATTATTGAGTGTCTGTTATTGAGTCTGTTATTGAGTCTGCTATTGAGTCTCTGTTATTGCGTCTCGGTTATTCAGTCTCTGCTATTGGGTCTATTATTGCGTCTCTGTTAATGCGTCTGTTATTGAGAATCTGTTATTGAGTCTGTTATTGAGTCTCTGTCATTGAGTGTCTGATATTGAGTCTGTAAAAGTGCCTGTTATTGAGTCTCTGTCATTGAGTGTCTAATATTGAGTCTGTAAATGTGTCTGTTGCGTGTCTATTATTGAGTGTCTGTTATTGAGTCTGTTATTGAATCTACTATTGAGTCTCTGTTATTGCGTCTCAGTTATTCAGTCTCTGTTATTGGGTCTATTATTGCGTGTCTGTTAATGCGTCTGTTATTGAGAATCTGTTATTGAGCCTGTTATTGAGTCTCTGTCATTGAGTGTCTGATATTGTGTCTGTAAAAGTACCTGTTATTGAGTCTCTGTCATTGAGTGTCTGATATTGAGTCTGTAAATGTGTCTGTTATTGAGTCTCTGCTATTGAGTGTCTGTTATTAAGTTTCTGTTATTGAGTGTCTGTTATTTAGTCTGTTATTGAGTCTCTGTTATGGAGTCTCTGTTATTGAGTGTCTGTTATGGAGTCTGTTGTTGAGTCTCTGTTTTTGATCCTCTGTTATTGAGTCTCTGTTATTGAGTCTCGAAATTGAGTCTGTTATTGAGGCTCTGTTATTGAGCCTCTGTTATTGAGTCTGTTATTGAGTCTCTGTTATTGAGTCTCAGTTATTCAGTCTCTGTTATTGGGTCTATTATTGCATCTCTGTGAATGCGTCTGATATTGAGATGCTGTTATTGAGCCTGTTATTGCGTCTCTGTCATTGAGTGTCTGTTATTGAGTCTGTAAATGTGTCTATTATTGAGTCTCTGTTATTCAGTGTCTGTTATTGAGTCTCTGTTATTGAGTCTGTTATTGAGTGTGTGTTATAGTGTCTGTTATTGAGTCTCTGTTATTGAGTGTATGTTATTGAGTCTGTTGTTGAGTCTCTGTTTTTGAGTCTCTGTCATTGAGTGTCTGATATTGAGTCTGTAAATGTGTTTGTTATTGAGTCTCTGTTATTGAGTCTGTTTTTGAGTCTATGTTATTGAGTTTCTGTTATTGAGTCTCTGTTATTGAGTCTGTTATTGAGACTCTGTTATTGAGTGTTTTATTGAGTCCCTGTCATTGAGTGACTGATATTGAGCCTGTAAATGTGTTTGCTATTGAGTGGCTGTTATTGAGAGTCTGTTATTGAGTCTGTTATTGAGTCTGCTACTGAGTCTTTGTTATTGAGTCTCAGATATTCAGTCTCTGTTATTGGGTCTATCATTGCGTCTCTGTTAATGCGTCTTTTATTGAGAATCTGTTATTGAGCCTTTTATTGAGTCTCTGTCATTGAGTGTCTGATATTGAGTCTGTAAATGTGTGTGTTATTGAGTCTCTGTTATTGAGTGTCCGTTATTAAGTCTCTGTTATTGAGTCTGTTATTGAGTCTGTTATTGAGTCTCTGCTATTGAGTCTCTGTTATTGAGTGTCTGTTATTGAGTCTGTTATTGAGTCTCTGTTACTGAGTCTCTCTTATTGAGTCTGTTGTTGAATCTCTGTTATTGAGTCTCTGTTATTGAGACTGTTATGGAGTCTGTTATTGAGTCTCTGTTATTGAGTCTCTATTATTGAGTCTGTTATTCAGTCTCTATTATTGAGTCTGTTATTGAGTCTGTTATTGATTATCTGGTATTGAGTCTCTGTTATTGAGTCTGTTATTGAGTGTGTTATTGAGTCTCTGTTATTGAGCTTCTGTTATTGAGTCTGTTATTGAGTCTGTCATTGAGTCTCTGTCATTGAGTGTCTGATATTGAGTCTGTAAATGTGTCTGTTATTGAATGTCTGTTATTTAGTGTCTGTTATTGAGTCTGCTATTGAGTCTCTGTTATTGAGTCTCAGTTATTCAGTCTGTGTTATTGGGTGTATTGCTGCCTCCCTGTTAATGCGCCTGTATTGAGAATCTGTTATTGAGTCTCTGTCATTGAGTGTCTGATATTGAGTCTGCAAGTGTGTCTGTTATTGAGTCTCTGTTATTGAGTCTCAGTTATTGAGTCTGTTATTCAGTCTGTTATTGAGTCTCTGTTTTTGAGTTTCTGTTATGGTGTCTCTGTTATTGAGTCTCTGTTATTGAGTCTGTAATTCAGTCTGTTATTGAGTCTCTGTTTTTGAGTTTCTGTTATGGTGTCTCTGTTATTGAGTCTCTGTTATTGAGACTTTTATTGAGTCTCTGTCGTTCAGGGTCTGATATTGAGTCTGTAACTGTGTCTGTTATTGTGTGTCTGTTTTTGAGTCTCTATTATTGAGTCAGTTATTCAGTGTCTATTATTGAGTCTGTTATTGAGTCTCTGTTATTGAGTCTCTATTATTGAGTCTGTTATTCAGTGTCTAATATTGAGTCTCTTATTGAGTCTGTTATTGAATCCCTGTTATTGAGTCTCTGTTATTGAGTCTGTTATTGAGTCTGTTATTGAGTCTCTGTTATTGAGTCTCTGATATTGAGTCTGTTATTGAGACTGTTATTGAGTCTTTTAGTGAGTCTCTGTCATTGAGTGTCTGATATTGAGTGTGTAAATGTGTCTGTTGAGTGTCTATTATTGAGTGTCTGTTATTGAGTCTGGCATTGAGTCTGCTATTGAGTCTCTGTTATTGCGTCTCAGTTATTCAGTCTCTGCTATTGGGTCTATTATTGCGTCTCTGTTAATGCGTCTGTTATTGAGAATCTGTTATTGAGTCTGTTATTGAGTCTCTGTCATTGAGTGTCTGATATTGAGTCTGTAAAAGTGTCTGTTATTGAGTCTCTGTCATTGAGTGTCTAATATTGAGTCTGTAAATGTGTCTGTTATTGAGTCTCTGTTATTGAGTGTCTGTTATTATGTTTCTGTTTATGAGTGTCTGTTATTGAGTCTGTTATTGAGTCTGTTATTGAATCTCTGTTATGGAGTCTCTGTTATTGAGTGTCTGTTATTGAGTCTGTTATTGAGTCTCTGTTATGGAGTCTCTGTTATTGAGTGTCTGTTAATGAGTCTGTTGTTGAGTCTCTGTTTTTGATCCTCTGTTATTGAGTCTCTGTTACTGAGCCTCTGTTATTGAGTCTGCTATTGAGTCTCTGTTATTGAGTCTCAGTTATTTAGTCTCTGTTATTGGGTCTATTATTGCGTCTCTGGTAATGTGTCTGTTATTGAGACGCTGTTATTGAGCCTGTTATTGCATCTCTGTTATTGAGTGTCTGTTATTGAGTCTCTGTTATTGAAACTGTTAGTGAGTGCGTGTTATAGTGTCTGTTATTGAGTCTCTATTATTGAGTGTATGTTATTGAGTCTATTGTTGAGTCTCTGTTTTTGAGTCTCTGTCATTGAGTGTCTGATATTGAGTCTGTAAATGAGTCTGTTATTCAGTCTCTGTTATTGAGTGTCTGTTATTAAGTCTCTGTTATTGAGTCTGTTATTGAGTCTGTTATTGAGTCTCTGCTATTGAGTCTCTGTTATTGAGTGTCTGTTATTGAGTCTGTTATTGAGTCTCTGTTACTGAGTCTCTCTTATTGAGTCTGTTATTGAATCTCTGTTTTAGAGTCTCTGTTATTGAGACTGTTATGGAGTCTGTTATTGAGTCTGTTATTGAGTCTCTGTTATTGAGTCTCTATTATTGAGTCTGTTATTCAGTCTCTATTATTGAGTCTGTTATTGCGTCTGTTATTGAGTATCTGGTATTGAGTCTCTGTTATTGAGTCTGTTATTGAGTGTGTTATTGAGTCTCTGTTATTGAGCTTCTGTTACTGAGTCTGTTATTGAGTCTGTCATTGAGTCTCTGTCATTGAGTGTCTGATATTGAGTCTGTAAATGTGTCTGTTATTGAATGTCTGTTATTTAGTGTCTGTTATTGAGTCTGCTATTGAGTCTCTGTATTGAGTCTCAGTTATTCAGTCTGTGTTATTGGGTGTATTACTGCCTCCCTGTTAATGCGCCTGTATTGAGAAACTGTTATTGAGTCTCTGTCATTGAGTGTCTGATATTGAGTCTGCAAGTGTGTCTGTTGTTGAGTCTCTGTTATTGAGTCTGTTATTCAGTCTGTTATTGAGTCTCTGTTATTGAGTTTCTGTTATGGTGTCTCTGTTATTGAGTCTCTGTTATTGAGACTTTTATTGAGTCTCTGTCATTCAGGGCCTGATATTGAGTCTGTAAATGTGTCTGTTATTGAGTGTCTGTCATTGAGTCTCTATTATTGAGTCTGTTATTCAGTGTCTATTATTGAGTCTCAGTTATTGAGTCTCTATTATTGAGTCTGTTATTTAGTGTCTAATATTGAGTCTCTTACTGAGTCCGTTATTGAATCTCTGTTATTGAGTCTCTGTTATTGAGTCTGTTATTGAGTCTGTTATTGAGTCTCTGTTATTGAGTCTCTATTATTGAGTCTGTTATTCAGTGTCTAATATTGAGTCTCTTATTGAGTCTGTTATTGAATCCCTGTTATTGAGTATCTGTTATTGAGTCTGTTATTGAGTCTGTTATTGAGTCTCTGTTATTGAGTCTCTGATATTGAGTCTGTTATTGAGACTGTTATTGAGTCTTTTAGTGAGTCTCTGTCATTGAGTGTCTGATATTGAGTCTGTAAATGTGTCTGTTGAGTGTCCATTATTGAGTGTCTGTTATTGAGTCTGTTATTGAGTCTGCTATTGAGTCTCTGTTATTGCGTCTCGGTTATTCAGTCTCTGCTATTGGGTCTATTATTGCGTCTCTGTTAATGCGTCTGTTATTGAGAATCTGTTATTGAGTCTGTTATTGAGTCTCTGTCATTGAGTGTCTGATATTGAGTCTGTAAAAGTGCCTGTTATTGAGTCTCTGTCATTGAGTGTCTAATATTGAGTCTGTAAATGTGTCTGTTATTGAGTCTCTGTTATTGAGTGTCTGTTATTATGTTTCTGTTTATGAGTGTCTGTTATTGAGTCTGTTATTGAGTCTGTTATTGAATCTCTGTTATGGAGTCTCTCTTATTGAGTGTCTGTTATTGAGTCTGTTATTGAGTCTCTGTTATGGAGTCTCAGTTATTGAGTCTCTATTATTGAGTCTGTTATTTAGTGTCTAATATTGAGTCTCTTACTGAGTCCGTTATTGAATCTCTGTTATTGAGTCTCTGTTATTGAGTCTGTTATTGAGTCTGTTATTGAGTCTCTGTTATTGAGTCTCTATTATTGAGTCTGTTATTCAGTGTCTAATATTGAGTCTCTTATTGAGTCTGTTATTGAATCCCTGTTATTGAGTATCTGTTATTGAGTCTGTTATTGAGTCTGTTATTGAGTCTCTGTTATTGAGTCTCTGATATTGAGTCTGTTATTGAGACTGTTATTGAGTCTTTTAGTGAGTCTCTGTCATTGAGTGTCTGATATTGAGTCTGTAAATGTGTCTGTTGAGTGTCCATTATTGAGTGTCTGTTATTGAGTCTGTTATTGAGTCTGCTATTGAGTCTCTGTTATTGCGTCTCGGTTATTCAGTCTCTGCTATTGGGTCTATTATTGCGTCTCTGTTAATGCGTCTGTTATTGAGAATCTGTTATTGAGTCTGTTATTGAGTCTCTGTCATTGAGTGTCTGATATTGAGTCTGTAAAAGTGCCTGTTATTGAGTCTCTGTCATTGAGTGTCTAATATTGAGTCTGTAAATGTGTCTGTTATTGAGTCTCTGTTATTGAGTGTCTGTTATTATGTTTCTGTTTATGAGTGTCTGTTATTGAGTCTGTTATTGAGTCTGTTATTGAATCTCTGTTATGGAGTCTCTCTTATTGAGTGTCTGTTATTGAGTCTGTTATTGAGTCTCTGTTATGGAGTCTCTGTTATTGAGTCTCTGTTATCGAGTCTGTTATTGAGTGTTTTATTGAGTCCCTGTCATTGAGTGACTGATATTGAGTCTGTAAATGTGTTTGCTATTGAGTGGCTGTTATTGAGAGTCTGTTATTGAGTCTGTTACTGAGTCTGCTACTGCGTCTTTGTTATTGAGTCTCAGATATTCAGTCTCTGTTATTGGGTCTATCATTGCGTCTCTGTTAATGCGTCTTTTATTGAGAATCTGTTATTGAACCTTTTATTGAGTCTCTGTCATTGAGTGTCTGATATTGAGTCTGTAAATGTGTGTGTTATTGAGTCTCTGTTATTGAGTGTCCGTTATTAAGTCTCTGTTATTGAGTCTGTTATTGAGTCTGTTATTGAGTCTCTGCTATTGAGTCTCTGTTATTGAGTGTCTGTTATTGAGTCTGTTATTGAGTCTCTGTTACTGAGTCTCTCTTATTGAGTCTGTTGTTGAATCTCTGTTATTGAGTCTCTGTTATTGAGACTGTTATGGAGTCTGTTATTGAGTCTCTGTTATTGAGTCTCTATTATTGAGTCTGTTATTCAGTCTCTATTATTGAGTCTGTTATTGAGTCTGTTATTGAGTATCTGGTATTGAGTCTCTGTTATTGAGTCTGTTATTGAGTGTGTTATTGAGTCTCTGTCATTGAGTGTCTGATATTGAGTCTGTAAATGTGTCTGTTATTGTGTGTCTGTTTTTGAGTCTCTATTATTGAGTCAGTTATTCAGTGTCTATTATTGAGTCTGTTCTTGAGTCTCTGTTATTGAGTCTCTATTATTGAGTCTGTTATTCAGTGTCTAATATTGAGTCTCTTATTGAGTCTGTTATTGAATCCCTGTTATTGTGTCTCTGTTATTGAGTCTGTTATTGAGTCTGTTATTCAGTCTCTGTTATTGAGTCTCTGATATTGAGTCTGTTATTGAGACTGTTATTGAGTCTTTTAGTGAGTCTCTGTCATTGAGTGTCTGATATTGAGTGTGTAAATGTGTCTGTTGAGTGTCTATTATTGAGTGTCTGTTATTGAGTCTGGCATTGAGTCTGCTATTGAGTCTCTGTTATTGCGTCTCAGTTATTCAGTCTCTGCTATTGGGTGTATTATTGCGTCTCTGTTAATGCGTCTGTTATTGAGAATCTGTTATTGAGTCTGTTATTGAGTCTCTGTCATTGAGTGTCTGATATTGAGTCTGTAAAAGTGTCTGTTATTGAGTCTCTGTTATTGAGTGTCTAATATTGAGTCTGTAAATGTGTCTGTTATTGAGTCTCTGTTATTGAGTGTCTGTTATTATGTTTCTGTTTATGAGTGTCTGTTATTGAGTCTGTTATTGAGTCTGTTATTGAATCTCTGTTATGGAGTCTCTGTTATTGAGTGTCTGTTATTGAGTCTGTTATTGAGTCTCTGTTATGGAGTCTCTGTTATTGAGTGTCTGTTAATGAGTCTGTTGTTGAGTCTCTGTTTTTGATCCTCTGTTATTGAGTCTCTGTTACTGAGCCTCTGTTATTGAGTCTGCTATTGAGTCTCTGTTATTGAGTCTCAGTTATTTAGTCTCTGTTATTGGGTCTATTATTGCGTCTCTGGTAATGTGTCTGTTATTGAGACGCTGTTATTGAGCCTGTTATTGCATCTCTGTTATTGAGTGTCTGTTATTGAGTCTCTGTTATTGAAACTGTTAGTGAGTGCGTGTTATAGTGTCTGTTATTGAGTCTCTATTATTGAGTGTATGTTATTGAGTCTGTTGTTGAGTCTCTGTTTTTGAGTCTCTGTCATTGAGTGTCTGATATTGAGTCTGTAAATGAGTCTGTTATTCAGTCTCTGTTATTGAGTGTCTGTTATTAAGTCTCTGTTATTGAGTCTGTTATTGAGTCTGTTATTGAGTCTCTGCTATTGAGTCTCTGTTATTGAGTGTCTGTTATTGAGTCTGTTATTGAGTCTCTGTTACTGAGTCTCTCTTATTGAGTCTGTTATTGAATCTCTGTTATAGAGTCTCTGTTATTGAGACTGTTATGGAGTCTGTTATTGAGTCTGTTATTGAGTCTCTGTTATTGAGTCTCTATTATTGAGTCTGTTATTCAGTCTCTATTATTGAGTCTGTTATTGCGTCTGTTATTGAGTATCTGGTATTGAGTCTCTGTTATTGAGTCTGTTATTGAGTGTGTTATTGAGTCTCTGTTATTGAGTTTCTGTTACTGAGTCTGTTATTGAGTCTGTCATTGAGTCTCTGTCATTGAGTGTCTGATATTGAGTCTGTAAATGTGTCTGTTATTGAATGTCTGTTATTTAGTGTCTGTTATTGAGTCTGCTATTGAGTCTCTGTATTGAGTCTCAGTTATTCAGTCTGTGTTATTGGGTGTATTACTGCCTCCCTGTTAATGCGCCTGTATTGAGAAACTGTTATTGAGTCTCTGTCATTGAGTGTCTGATATTGAGTCTGCAAGTGTGTCTGTTATTGAGTCTCTGTTATTGAGTTTCTGTTATGGTGTCTCTGTTATTGAGTCTCTGTTATTGAGACTTTTATTGAGTCTGTCATTCAGGGCCTGATATTGAGTCTGTAAATGTGTCTGTTATTGAGTGTCTGTCATTGAGTCTCTATTATTGAGTCTGTTATTCAGTGTCTATTATTGAGTCTGTTATTGAGTCTCAGTTATTGAGTCTCTATTATTGAGTCTGTTATTTAGTGTCTAATATTGAGTCTCTTACTGAGTCCGTTATTGAATCTCTGTTATTGAGTCTCTGTTATTGAGTCTGTTATTGAGTCTGTTATTGAGTCTCTGTTATTGAGTCTCTATTATTGAGTCTGTTATTCAGTGTCTAATATTGAGTCTCTTATTGAGTCTGTTATTGAATCCCTGTTATTGAGTATCTGTTATTGAGTCTGTTATTGAGTCTGTTATTGAGTCTCTGTTATTGAGTCTCTGATATTGAGTCTGTTATTGAGACTGTTATTGAGTCTTTTAGTGAGTCTCTGTCATTGAGTGTCTGATATTGAGTCTGTAAATGTGTCTGTTGAGTGTCTATTATTGAGTGTCTGTTATTGAGTCTGTTATTGAGTCTGCTATTGAGTCTCTGTTATTGCGTCTCGGTTATTCAGTCTCTGCTATTGGGTCTATTATTGCGTCTCTGTTAATGCGTCTGTTATTGAGAATCTGTTATTGAGTCTGTTATTGAGTCTCTGTCATTGAGTGTCTGATATTGAGTCTGTAAAAGTGCCTGTTATTGAGTCTCTGTCATTGAGTGTCTAATATTGAGTCTGTAAATGTGTCTGTTGCGTGTCTATTATTGAGTGTCTGTTATTGAGTCTGTTATTGAGTCTGCTATTGAGTCTCTGTTATTGCGTCTCAGTTATTCAGTCTCTGTTATTGGGTCTATTATTGCGTGTCTGTTAATGCGTCTGTTATTGAGAATCTGTTATTGAGCCTGTTATTGAGTCTCTGTCATTGAGTGTCTGATATTGTGTCTGTAAAAGTACCTGTTATTGAGTCTCTGTCATTGAGTGTCTGATATTGAGTCTGTAAATGTGTCTGTTATTGAGTCTCTGCTATTGAGTGTCTGTTATTAAGTTTCTGTTATTGAGTGTCTGTTATTTAGTCTGTTATTGAGTCTCTGTTATGGAGTCTCTGTTATTGAGTGTCTGTTATGGAGTCTGTTGTTGAGTCTCTGTTTTTGATCCTCTGTTATTGAGACTCTGTTATTGAGCCTGTTATTGAGTCTCTGCTATTGAGTCTCTGTTATTGAGTCTCGAAATTGAGTCTGTTATTGAGGCTCTGTTATTGAGCCTCTGTTATTGAGTCTGCTATTGAGTCTCTGTTATTGAGTCTCAGTTATTCAGTCTCTGTTATTGGGTCTATTATTGCATCTCTGTGAATGCGTCTGATATTGAGATGCTGTTATTGAGCCTGTTATTGCGTCTCTGTCATTGAGTGTCTGTTATTGAGTCTGTAAATGTGTCTATTATTGAGTCTCTGTTATTCAGTGTCTGTTATTGAGTCTCTGTTATTGAGTCTGTTATTGAGTGTGTGTTATAGTGTCTGTTATTGAGTCTCTGTTATTGAGTGTATGTTATTGAGTCTGTTGTTGAGTCTCTGTTTTTGAGTCTCTGTCATTGAGTGTCTGATATTGAGTCTGTAAATGTGTTTGTTATTGAGTCTCTGTTATTGAGTCTGTTTTTGAGTCTATGTTATTGAGTTTCTGTTATTGAGTCTCTGTTATTGAGTCTGTTATTGAGACTCTGTTATTGAGTGTTTTATTGAGTCCCTGTCATTGAGTGACTGATATTGAGTCTGTAAATGTGTTTGCTATTGAGTGGCTGTTATTGAGAGTCTGTTATTGAGTCTGTTATTGAGTCTGCTACTGAGTCTTTGTTATTGAGTCTCAGATATTCAGTCTCTGTTATTGGGTCTATCATTGCGTCTCTGTTAATGCGTCTGTTATTGAGAATCTGTTATTGAGTGTCTGTTATTAAGTCTCTGTTATTGAGTCTGTTATTGAGTCTGTTATTGAGTCTCTGCTATTGAGTCTCTGTTATTGAGTGTCTGTTATTGAGTCTGTTATTGAGTCTGTATTGAGACTCTGTTATTGAGTGTTTTATTGAGTCCCTGTGATTGAGTGACTGATATTGAGTCTGTAAATGTGTTTGCTATTGAGTGGCTGTTACTGAGAGTCTGTTAATGAGTCTGTTATTGACTCTCTGTTATTGAGTCTGTTATTGAATCTCTGCTATTGAGTCTCTGTTATTGAGTGTCGATATTGAGTCTGTTATTGAGTCTCTGCTATTGAGTCTCAGTTATTCAGTCACTGTTATTGGGTCTATGATTGCGTCTCTGTTAATGCGTCAGTTATTGAGAATGTGTTATTGAGCCTGTTATTGAGTCTCTGTCATTGAGTGTCTGATATTGAGTCTGTAAATGTGTCTGTTATTGGGTCTCTGTTATTGAGTGTCCGTTATTGAGCCTCTGTTTTTGGGTCTCGGTTATTGAGTCTGTTATTGAGTCTGTTATTGAGTCTCTGTTATTGAGTCTGTTATTGAGTCTCTGCTATTGAGTCTCTGTTATTGAGTGTCTGGTATTGAGTCTCTGTTATTGAGACTGTTATGGAGTCTGTTATTGAGTCTGTTATTGAATCTCTGTTATTGAGTCTCTATTATTGAGTCTGTTATTGAGTCTGTTATTGAGTATCTGGTATTGAGTCTCTGTTATTGAGTCTGTTATTGAGTGTGTTATTGAGTCTCTGTTATTGAGTTTCTGTTATTGAGTCTGTTATTGAGTCTCTGTCATTGAGTGTCTGATATTGAGTCTGTAAATGTGTCTGTTATTGAGTCTCTGTTATTGAGTTTCTGATATTGAGTCTCTGTTATTGAGTCTGTATTGAGACTCTGTTATTGAGTGTTTTATTGAGTCCCTGTGATTGAGTGACTGATATTGAGTCTGTAAATGTGTTTGCTATTGAGTGGCTGTTACTGAGAGTCTGTTAATGAGTCTGTTATTGACTCTCTGTTATTGAGTCTGTTATTGAGTCTCTGCTATTGAGTCTCTGTTATTGAGTGTCGATATTGAGTCTGTTATTGAGTCTCTGCTATTGAGTCTCAGTTATTCAGTCTCTGTTATTGGGTCTATGATTGCGTCTCTGTTAATGCGTCAGTTATTGAGAATGTGTTATTGAGCCTGTTATTGAGTCTCTGTCATTGAGTGTCTGATATTGAGTCTGTAAATGTGTCTGTTATTGGGTCTCTGTTATTGAGTGTCCGTTATTGAGCCTCTGTTTTTGGGTCTCGGTTATTGAGTCTGTTATTGAGTCTGTTATTGAGTCTCTGTTATTGAGTCTGTTATTGAGTCTCTGCTATTGAGTCTCTGTTATTGAGTGTCTGTTATTGAGTCTCTGTTATTGAGACTGTTATGGAGTCTGTTATTGAGTCTGTTATTGAATCTCTGTTATTGAGTCTCTATTATTGAGTCTGTTATTGAGTCTGTTATTGAGTATCTGGTATTGAGTCTCTGTTATTGAGTCTGTTATTGAGTGTGTTATTGAGTCTCTGTTATTGAGTTTCTGTTATTGAGTCTGTTATTGAGTCTCTGTCATTGAGTGTCTGATATTGAGTCTGTAAATGTGTCTGTTATTGAGTCTCTGTTATTGAGTTTCTGTTATTGAGTCTCTGTTATTGAGTCTGTATTGAGACTCTGTTATTGAGTGTTTTATTGAGTCCCTGTGATTGAGTGACTGATATTGAGTCTGTAAATGTGTTTGCTATTGAGTGGCTGTTACTGAGAGTCTGTTAATGAGTCTGTTATTGACTCTCTGTTATTGAGTCTGTTATTGAGTCTCTGCTATTGAGTCTCTGTTATTGAGTGTCGATATTGAGTCTGTTATTGAGTCTCTGCTATTGAGTCTCAGTTATTCAGTCTCTGTTATTGGGTCTATGATTGCGTCTCTGTTAATGCGTCAGTTATTGAGAATGTGTTATTGAGCCTGTTATTGAGTCTCTGTCATTGAGTGTCTGATATTGAGTCTGTAAATGTGTCTGTTATTGGGTCTCTGTTATTGAGTGTCCGTTATTGAGCCTCTGTTTTTGGGTCTCGGTTATTGAGTCTGTTATTGAGTCTGTTATTGAGTCTCTGTTATTGAGTCTGTTATTGAGTCTCTGCTATTGAGTCTCTGTTATTGAGTGTCTGTTATTGAGTCTCTGTTATTGAGACTGTTATGGAGTCTGTTATTGAGTCTGTTATTGAATCTCTGTTATTGAGTCTCTATTATTGAGTCTGTTATTGAGTCTGTTATTGAGTATCTGGTATTGAGTCTCTGTTATTGAGTCTGTTATTGAGTGTGTTATTGAGTCTCTGTTATTGAGTTTCTGTTATTGAGTCTGTTATTGAGTGTCTGTCATTGAGTGTCTGATATTGAGTCTGTAAATGTGTCTGTTATTGAGTCTCTGTTTTTGAGTTTCTGTTATTGAGTCTGTATTGAGACTCTGTTATTGAGTGTTTTATTGAGTCCCTGTGATTGAGTGACTGATATTGAGTCTGTAAATGTGTTTGCTATTGAGTGGCTGTTACTGAGAGTCTGTTAATGAGTCTGTTATTGACTCTCTGTTATTGAGTCTGTTATTGAGTCTCTGCTATTGAGTCTCTGTTATTGAGTGTCGCTATTGAGTCTGTTATTGAGTCTCTGCTATTGAGTCTCAGTTATTCAGTCTCTGTTATTGGGTCTATGATTGCGTCTCTGTTAATGCGTCAGTTATTGAGAATGTGTTATTGAGCCTGTTATTGAGTCTCTGTCATTGAGTGTCTGATATTGAGTCTGTAAATGTGTCTGTTATTGGGTCTCTGTTATTGAGTGTCCGTTATTGAGCCTCTGTTTTTGGGTCTCGGTTATTGAGTCTGTTATTGAGTCTGTTATTGAGTCTCTGTTATTGAGTCTGTTATTGAGTCTCTGCTATTGAGTCTCTGTTATTGAGTGTCTGTTATTGAGTCTCTGTTATTGAGACTGTTATGGAGTCTGTTATTGAGTCTGTTATTGAATCTCTGTTATTGAGTCTCTATTATTGAGTCTGTTATTGAGTCTGTTATTGAGTATCTGGTATTGAGTCTCTGTTATTGAGTCTGTTATTGAGTGTGTTATTGAGTCTCTGTTATTGAGTTTCTGTTATTGAGTCTGTTATTGAGTCTCTGTCATTGAGTGTCTGATATTGAGTCTGTAAATGTGTCTGTTATTGAGTCTCTGTTATTGAGTTTCTGTTATTGAGTCTCTGTTATTGAGTCTGTATTGAGACTCTGTTATTGAGTGTTTTATTGAGTCCCTGTGATTGAGTGACTGATATTGAGTCTGTAAATGTGTTTGCTATTGAGTGGCTGTTACTGAGAGTCTGTTAATGAGTCTGTTATTGACTCTCTGTTATTGAGTCTGTTATTGAGTCTCTGCTATTGAGTCTCTGTTATTGAGTGTCGATATTGAGTCTGTTATTGAGTCTCTGCTATTGAGTCTCAGTTATTCAGTCTCTGTTATTGGGTCTATGATTGCATCTCTGTTAATGCGTCAGTTATTGAGAATGTGTTATTGAGCCTGTTATTGAGTCTCTGTCATTGAGTGTCTGATATTGAGTCTGTAAATGTGTCTGTTATTGGGTCTCTGTTATTGAGTGTCCGTTATTGAGCCTCTGTTTTTGGGTCTCGGTTATTGAGTCTGTTATTGAGTCTGTTATTGAGTCTCTGTTATTGAGTCTGTTATTGAGTCTCTGCTATTGAGTCTCTGTTATTGAGTGTCTGTTATTGAGTCTCTGTTATTGAGACTGTTATGGAGTCTGTTATTGAGTCTGTTATTGAATCTCTGTTATTGAGTCTCTATTAATGAGTCTGTTATTGAGTCTGTTATTGAGTATCTGGTATTGAGTCTCTGTTATTGAGTCTGTTATTGAGTGTGTTATTGAGTCTCTGTTATTGAGTTTCTGTTATTGAGTCTGTTATTGAGTCTCTGTCATTGAGTGTCTGATATTGAGTCTGTAAATGTGTCTGTTATTGAGTCTCTGTTTTTGAGTTTCTGTTATTGAGTCTGTATTGAGACTCTGTTATTGAGTGTTTTATTGAGTCCCTGTGATTGAGTGACTGATATTGAGTCTGTAAATGTGTTTGCTATTGAGTGGCTGTTACTGAGAGTCTGTTAATGAGTCTGTTATTGACTCTCTGTTATTGAGTCTGTTATTGAGTCTCTGCTATTGAGTCTCTGTTATTGAGTGTCGCTATTGAGTCTGTTATTGAGTCTCTGCTATTGAGTCTCAGTTATTCAGTCTCTGTTATTGGGTCTATGATTGCGTCTCTGTTAATGCGTCAGTTATTGAGAATGTGTTATTGAGCCTGTTATTGAGTCTCTGTCATTGAGTGTCTGATATTGAGTCTGTAAATGTGTCTGTTATTGGGTCTCTGTTATTGAGTGTCCGTTATTGAGCCTCTGTTTTTGGGTCTCGGTTATTGAGTCTGTTATTGAGTCTGTTATTGAGTCTCTGTTATTGAGTCTGTTATTGAGTCTCTGCTATTGAGTCTCTGTTATTGAGTGTCTGTTATTGAGTCTCTGTTATTGAGACTGTTATGGAGTCTGTTATTGAGTCTGTTATTGAATCTCTGTTATTGAGTCTCTATTATTGAGTCTGTTATTGAGTCTGTTATTGAGTATCTGGTATTGAGTCTCTGTTATTGAGTCTGTTATTGAGTGTGTTATTGAGTCTCTGTTATTGAGTTTCTGTTATTGAGTCTGTTATTGAGTCTCTGTCATTGAGTGTCTGATATTGAGTCTGTAAATGTGTCTGTTATTGAGTCTCTGTTATTAAGTTTCTGTTATTGAGTCTCTGTTATTGAGTCTGTATTGAGACTCTGTTATTGAGTGTTTTATTGAGTCCCTGTGATTGAGTGACTGATATTGAGTCTGTAAATGTGTTTGCTATTGAGTGGCTGTTACTGAGAGTCTGTTAATGAGTCTGTTATTGACTCTCTGTTATTGAGTCTGTTATTGAGTCTCTGCTATTGAGTCTCTGTTATTGAGTGTCGATATTGAGTCTGTTATTGAGTCTCTGCTATTGAGTCTCAGTTATTCAGTCTCTGTTATTGGGTCTATGATTGCGTCTCTGTTAATGCGTCAGTTATTGAGAATGTGTTATTGAGCCTGTTATTGAGTCTCTGTCATTGAGTGTCTGATATTGAGTCTGTAAATGTGTCTGTTATTGGGTCTCTGTTATTGAGTGTCCGTTATTGAGCCTCTGTTTTTGGGTCTCGGTTATTGAGTCTGTTATTGAGTCTGTTATTGAGTCTCTGTTATTGAGTCTGTTATTGAGTCTCTGCTATTGAGTCTCTGTTATTGAGTGTCTGTTATTGAGTCTGTTAATGTGTCTATTATTGAGTCTCTGTTATTCTGTATCTGTTATTGAGTCTCTGTTATTGAGTCTGTTATTGAGTGTGTGTTATAGTGTATGTTATTGAGTGTATGTTATTGAGTCTGCTGTTGAGTCTCTATTTTTGAGTCTCTGTCATTGAGTGTCTGATATTGAGTCTGTAAATGTGTCTGTTATTGAGTCTCTGTTATGGAGTCTCTGTTATTGAGTGTCTGTTATTGAGTCTGTTGTTGAGTCTCTGTTTTTGATCCTCTGTTATTGAGACTCTGTTATTGAGCCTGTTATTGAGTCTCTGCTATTGAGTCTCTGTTTTTGAGTCTCGATATTGAGTCTGTTATTGAGTCTCTGTTATTGAGCCTCTGTTATTGAGTCTGCTATTGAGTCTCTGTTATTGAGTCTCAGTTATTCAGTCTCTGTTATTGGGTCTATTATTGCATCTCTGTTAATGCGTCTGATATTGAGATGCTGTTATTGAGCCTGTTATTGCGTCTCTGTCATTGAGTGTCTGTTATTGAGTCTGTAAATGTGTCTATTATTGAGTCTCTGTTATTCAGTGTCTGTTATTGAGTCTCTGTTATTGAGTCTGTTATTGAGTGTGTGTTATAGTGTCTGTTATTGAGTCTCTGTTATTGAGTGTATGTTATTGAGTCTGTTGTTGAGTCTCTGTTTTTGAGTCTCTGTCATTGAGTGTCTGATATTGAGTCTGTAAATGTGTTTGTTATTGAGTCTCTGTTATTGAGTCTGTTTTTGAGTCTATGTTATTGAGTTTCTGTTATTGAGTCTCTGTTATTGAGTCTGTTATTGAGACTCTGTTATTGAGTGTTTTATTGAGTCCCTGTCATTGAGTGACTGATATTGAGTCTGTAAATGTGTTTGCTATTGAGTGGCTGTTATTGAGAGTCTGTTACTGAGTCTGTTATTGAGTCTGCTACTGAGTCTTTGTTATTGAGTCTCAGATATTCAGTCTCTGTTATTGGGTCTATCATTGCGTCTCTGTTAATGCGTCTGTTATTGAGAATCTGTTATTGAGTGTCTGTTATTAAGTCTCTGTTATTGAGTCTGTTATTGAGTCTCTGCTATTGAGTCTCTGTTATTGAGTGTCTGTTATTGAGTCTGTTATTGAGTCTCTGTTACTGAGTCTCTCTTATTGAGTCTGTTATTGAATCTCTGTTATTGAGTCTCTGTTATTGAGACTGTTATGGAGTCTGTTATTGAGTCTGTTATTGAATCTCTGTTATTGAGTCTCTATTATTGAGTCTGTTATTGAGTATCTGGTATTGAGTCTCTGTTATTGAGTCTGTTATTGAGTGTGTTATTGAGTCTCTGTTATTGAGTTTCTGTTATTGAGTCTGTTATTGAGTCTCTGTCATTGAGTGTCTGATATTGAGTCTGTAAATGTGTCTGTTATTGAGTCTCTGTTATTGAGTTTCTGTTATTGAGTCTCTGTTATTGAGTCTGTATTGAGACTCTGTTATTGAGTGTTTTATTGAGTCCCTGTGATTGAGTGACTGATATTGAGTCTGTAAATGTGTTTGCTATTGAGTGGCTGTTACTGAGAGTCTGTTAATGAGTCTGTTATTGACTCTCTGTTATTGAGTCTGTTATTGTGTCTCTGCTATTGAGTCTCTGTTATTGAGTGTCGATATTGAGTCTGTTATTGAGTCTCTGCTATTGAGTCTCAGTTATTCAGTCTCTGTTACTGGGTCTATGATTGCGTCTCTGTTAATGCGTCAGTTATTGAGAATGTGTTATTGAGCCTGTTATTGAGTCTCTGTCATTGAGTGTCTGATATTGAGTCTGTAAATGTGTCTGTTATTGGGTCTCTGTTATTGAGTGTCCGTTATTGAGCCTCTGTTTTTGGGTCTCGGTTATTGAGTCTGTTATTGAGTCTGTTATTGAGTCTCTGTTATTGAGTCTGTTATTGAGTCTCTGCTATTGAGTCTCTGTTATTGAGTGTCTGTTATTGAGTCTCTGTTATTGAGACTGTTATGGAGTCTGTTATTGAGTCTGTTATTGAATCTCTGTTATTGAGTCTCTATTATTGAGTCTGTTATTGAGTCTGTTATTGAGTATCTGGTATTGAGTCTCTGTTATTGAGTCTGTTATTGAGTGTGTTATTGAGTCTCTGTTATTGAGTTTCTGTTATTGAGTCTGTTATTGAGTCTCTGTCATTGAGTGTCTGATATTGAGTCTGTAAATGTGTCTGTTATTGAGTCTCTGTTATTGAGTTTCTGTTATTGAGTCTCTGTTATTGAGTCTGTATTGAGACTCTGTTATTGAGTGTTTTATTGAGTCCCTGTGATTGAGTGACTGATATTGAGTCTGTAAATGTGTTTGCTATTGAGTGGCTGTTACTGAGAGTCTGTTAATGAGTCTGTTATTGACTCTCTGTTATTGAGTCTGTTATTGAGTCTCTGCTATTGAGTCTCTGTTATTGAGTGTCGATATTGAGTCTGTTATTGAGTCTCTGCTATTGAGTCTCAGTTATTCAGTCTCTGTTATTGGGTCTATGATTGCATCTCTGTTAATGCGTCAGTTATTGAGAATGTGTTATTGAGCCTGTTATTGAGTCTCTGTCATTGAGTGTCTGATATTGAGTCTGTAAATGTGTCTGTTATTGGGTCTCTGTTATTGAGTGTCCGTTATTGAGCCTCTGTTTTTGGGTCTCGGTTATTGAGTCTGTTATTGAGTCTGTTATTGAGTGTCTGTTATTGAGTCTGTTATTGAGTCTCTGCTATTGAGTCTCTGTTATTGAGTGTCTGTTATTGAGTCTGTTAATGTGTCTATTATTGAGTCTCTGTTATTCTGTATCTGTTATTGAGTCTCTGTTATTGAGTCTGTTATTGAGTGTGTGTTATAGTGTATGTTATTGAGTGTATGTTATTGAGTCTGCTGTTGAGTCTCTGTTTTTGAGTCTCTGTCATTGAGTGTCTGATATTGAGTCTGTAAATGTGTCTGTTATTGAGTCTCTGTTATTGAGTTTCTGTTATTGAGTCTCTGTTATTGAGTCTGTCATTGAGTCTCTGTCATTGAGTGTCTGATATTGAGTCTGTAAATGTGTCTGTTATTGAATGTCTGTTATTTAGTGTCTGTTATTGAATCTCTGTTATTGAGTCTGTTATTGAGTCTCTGTTATTGAGTCTGCTATTGAGTCTCTGTTATTGAGTCTCCGTTATTCAGTCTGTGTTATTGGGTCTATTACTGCGTCCCTGTTAATGAGCTTGTATTGAGAATCTGTTATTGAGTCTCTGTCATTGAGTGTCTGATATTGAGTCTGCAAGTGTGTCTGTTGTTGAGTCTCTGTTATTGAGTCTCTGTTATTGAGTTTCTGTTATGGTGTCTCTGTTATTGAGTCTCTGTTATTGAGACTTTTATTGAGTCTCTGTCATTCAGGGCCTGATATTGATTCTGTAAATGTGTCTGTTATTGAGTGTCTGTCATTGAGTCTCTATTATTGAGTCTGTTATTCAGTGTCTATTATTGAGTCTGTTATTGAGTCTCAGTTATTGAGTCTCTATTATTGAGTCTGTTATTCAGTGTCTAATATTGAGTCTCTTACTGAGTCCGTTATTGAATCTCTGTTATTGAGTCTCTGTTATTGAGTCTGTTATTGAGTCTGTTATTGAGTATCTGCTATTGAGTTTCTGTTATTGAGTCTCTGTTATTGAGTCTGTTATTGAGACTGTTATTGAGTCTTTTAGTGAGTCTCTGTCATTGAGTGTCTGATATTGAGTCTGTAAATGTGTCTGTTGCGTGTCTATTATTGAGTGTCTGTTATTGAGTCTGTTATTGAGTCTGCTATTGAGTCTCTGTTATTGCGTCTCAGTTATTCAGTCTCTGTTATTGGGTCTATTATTGCGTCTCTGTTAATGCGTCTGTTATTGAGAATCTGTTATTGAGCCTGTTATTGAGTCTCTGTCATTGAGTGTCTGATATTGTGTCTGTAAAAGTACCTGTTATTGAGTCTCTGTCATAGAGTGTCTGATATTGAGTCTGTAAATGTGTCTGTTATTGAGTCTCTGCTATTGAGTGTCTGTTATTAAGTTTCTGTTATTGAGTGTCTGTTATTGAGTCTGTTATTGAGTCTCTGTTATGGAGTCTCTGTTATTGAGTGTCTGTTATTGAGTCTGTTGTTGAGTCTCTGTTTTTGATCCTCTGTTATTGAGACTCTGTTATTGAGCCTGTTATTGAGTCTCTGCTATTGAGTCTCTGTTTTTGAGTCTCGATATTGAGTCTGTTATTGAGTCTCTGTTATTGAGCCTCTGTTATTGAGTCTGCTATTGAGTCTCTGTTATTGAGTCTCAGTTATTCAGTCTCTGTTATTGGGTCTATTATTGCATCTCTGTTAATGCGTCTGATATTGAGATGCTGTTATTGAGCCTGTTATTGCGTCTCTGTCATTGAGTGTCTGTTATTGAGTCTGTAAATGTGTCTATTATTGAGTCTCTGTTATTCAGTGTCTGTTATTGAGTCTCTGTTATTGAGTCTGTTATTGAGTGTGTGTTATAGTGTCTGTTATTGAGTCTCTGTTATTGAGTGTATGTTATTGAGTCTGTTGTTGAGTCTCTGTTATTGAGACTCTGTTATTGAGTGTTTTATTGAGTCCCTGTCATTGAGTGACTGATATTGAGTCTGTAAATGTGTTTGCTATTGAGTGGCTGTTATTGAGAGTCTGTTATTGAGTCTGTTATTGAGTCTGCTACTGAGTCTTTGTTATTGAGTCTCAGATATTCAGTCTCTGTTATTGGGTCTATCATTGCGTCTCTGTTAATGCGTCTGTTATTGAGAATCTGTTATTGAGTGTCTGTTATTAAGTCTCTGTTATTGAGTCTGTTATTGAGTCTGTTATTGAGTCTCTGCTATTGAGTCTCTGTTATTGAGTGTCTGTTATTGAGTCTGTTATTGAGTCTCTGTTACTGAGTCTCTCTTATTGAGTCTGTTATTGAATCTCTGTTATTGAGTCTCTGTTATTGAGACTGTTATGGAGTCTGTTATTGAGTCTGTTATTGAATCTCTGTTATTGAGTCTCTATTATTGAGTCTGTTATTGAGTCTGTTATTGAGTATCTGGTATTGAGTCTCTGTTATTGAGTCTGTTATTGAGTGTGTTATTGAGTCTCTGTTATTGAGTTTCTGTTATTGAGTCTGTTGTTGAGTCTCTGTCATTGAGTGTTTGATATTGAGTCTGTAAATGTGTCTGTTATTGAGTCTCTGTTATTGAGTTTCTGTTATTGAGTTTCTGTTATTGAGTCTGTATTGAGACTCTGTTATTGAGTGTTTTATTGAGTCCCTGTGATTGAGTGACTGATATTGAGTCTGTAAATGTGTTTGCTATTGAGTGGCTGTTACTGAGAGTCTGTTAATGAGTCTGTTATTGACTCTCTGTTATTGAGTCTGTTATTGAGTCTCTGCTATTGAGTCTCTGTTATTGAGTGTCGATATTGAGTCTGTTATTGAGTCTCTGCTATTGAGTCTCAGTTATTCAGTCTCTGTTATTGGGTCTATGATTGCGTCTCTGTTAATGCGTCAGTTATTGAGAATGTGTTATTGAGCCTGTTATTGAGTCTCTGTCATTGAGTGTCTGATATTGAGTCTGTAAATGTGTCTGTTATTGGGTCTCTGTTATTGAGTGTCCGTTATTGAGCCTCTGTTTTTGGGTCTCGGTTATTGAGTCTGTTATTGAGTCTGTTATTGAGTCTCTGTTATTGAGTCTGTTATTGAGTCTCTGCTATTGAGTCTCTGCTATTGAGTGTCTGTTATTGAGTCTGTTAATGTGTCTATTATTGAGTCTCTGTTATTCTGTATCGGTTATTGAGTCTCTGTTATTGAGTCTGTTATTGAGTGTGTGTTATAGTGTATGTTATTGAGTGTATGTTATTGAGTCTGCTGTTGAGTCTCTGTTTTTGAGTCTCTGTCATTGAGTGTCTGATATTGAGTCTATAAATGTGTCTGTTATTGAGTCTCTGTTATTGAGTTTCTGTTATTGAGTCTCTGTTATTGAGTCTGTCATTGAGTCTCTGTCATTGAGTGTCTGATATCGAGTCTGTAAATGTGTCTGTTATTGAATGTCTGTTATTTAGTGTCTGTTATTGAGTCTCTGTTATTGAGTCTGTTATTGAGTCTCTGTTATTGAGTCTGCTATTGAGTCTCTGTTATTGAGTCTCCGTTATTCAGTCTGTGTTATTGGGTCTATTACTGCGTCCCTGTTAATGCGCTTGTATTGAGAATCTGTAATTGAGTCTCTGTCATTGAGTGTCTGATATTGAGTCTGCAAGTATGTCTGTTATTGAGTCTCAGTTATTGAGTCTGTTATTCAGCCTGTTATTGAGTCTGTTATTGAATCTCTGTTATTGAGTTTCTGTTATGGTGTCTCTGTTATTGAGTCTCTGTTATTGAGACTTTTATTGAGTCTCTGTCATTGAGGGTCTGATATTGAGTCTGTAAACGTGTCTGTTATTGAGTGTCCGTTATTGAGTCTCTATTATTGAGTCTGTTATTCAGTGTCTATTATTGAGTCTGTTCTTGTGTCTGTTATTGAGTCTCTGTTATTGAGTGTCTGTTATTGAGTCTGTTATTGAGTCTGTTATTGAGTCTCTGTTATTGAGTTTCTGTTATTGAGTCTCTGTTATTGAGTCTGTTATTGAGACTCTGCTATTGAGTCTTTTAGTGAGTCTCTGTCATTGAGTGTCTGATATTGAGTTTGTAAATGTGTCTGTTGAGTGTCTGGTATTGAGTCTGTTATTCAGTCTGCTATTGAGTCTCTGTTAGTGCGCTTCAGTTATTCTGTCTCTTTTATTGGGTCTATTATTGCGTCTCTGTTTATGCGTCTGTTATTGAGAATCTGTTATTGAGTCTGTTATTGAGTCTCTTTCATTGAGTGTCTGATATTGAGTCTGTAAAAGTGCCTGTTATTGAGTCTCTGTCATTGAGTGTCTGATATTGATTCTGTAAATGTGTCTGTTATTGAGTCTGTGTTATTGCGTGTCTGTTATTAAGTTTCTGTTATTGAGTCTCTGTTTTTGATCCTCTGTTACTGAGTCTCTGTTATTGAGTCTGTTATTGGGTCTGTTATTGACTCTCTGTTATTGAGTCTGTTATTGAGTCTCTGCTATCGAGTCTCTGTTATTGAGTGTCGATATTGTGTCTGTTATTGAGTCTCTGTTATTGAGTCTATCTTATTGAGTCTGTTATTGAGTCTGTTATTGAGTCTCTGTTTTTGAGTCTGTATTATTGAGACTGTTAGTCAGTCTCTGTTATTGAGTCTGTTATTGAGTATCTGTTATTGAGTCTCTGTTATTGAGTCTGTTATTGAGTCTGTTATTTAGTCTCTGTTATTGAGTTTCTGTTATTGAGTCTCTTTTATTGAGTCTGTTATTGTGACTCTGTTATTGAGTCTTTTGTTGAATCTCTGTCATTGAGTGTCTGTTATTGAGTCTTTTATTGAGTCTCTGTCATTGAGTGTCTGCTATTGAATCTCTGTTATTGAGTGTCTGATATTGAGTCTGTAAATGTGTCTGTTATTGAGAGTCTGTTATTGAGTGTCTCTTATTGAATTTCTGTTTTTGAGTGTCTGTTATTGAGTGTGTTATTGAGTCTGTTATTGAGTATGTATTATTGAGCCTCTGTTATTGAGGCTCTGTTATTGAATCTCTTATTCAGTCTCTGTTATTGACTCGGTTATTGAGTCTCTGTTATTCAGCCTCTGTTATTGAGTCTGCTTTTGAGTCTCTGTTCTTGAGTCTCAGTTATTCAGTTTCTGTTATTGGGTCTATTATTGCATCTCTGGTAATGCGTCTGTTATTTAGACTCTGTTATTGAGTCTCTGTCATTGAGTCTCTGTTATTGAGTGTGTTATTGAGTCTCTGTTGTTGACTCTCTTATTGAGTCTGTTATTGAGTCTCTGTTATTGAGTGTATGTTATTGAGTCTGTAAATGTGTCTGTTATTGAGTCTCTGTAATTGAGTGTCTGTTATTGAGTCTCTGTTATTGAGTCTCTTAGTTAGACTCTATTATTGAGAATGCTATTGAGTCTGTTATTGAGCCTTTTATTGAGTGTCGGTCTTTGAGTGTCTGATATTGAGTCTGTAAATGTGTCTGCTATTGAGTGTTTGTTATTGAGTCTGTTTTTGAGTCTGCTATTGAGTCTCTGTTATTGAGTCTCAGTCATTCAGTCTCTGTTATTGGGTCTATTATTGTGTCTCTGTTAATGCGCCTGTAATTGAGACTCTGTTATTGAGCTTGTTATTGAGTCTCTGTCATTGAGTGTCTGATATTGAGTCTGTAAATGTGTGTGTTACTGAGTCTCTGTTATTGAGTGTCGGTTATTGAGTCTCTGCTATTGAGTCTGTTATTGAGTCTGTTATTGAGTCTGCTACTGAGTCTTTATTATTGATTCTCAGTTATTCAGTCTCTGTTATTGGGTCCATTATTGTGTCTCTGTTAATGCGTCCGTTATTGAGAATCTGTTATTGAGCCTGTTATTGAGTCTCTGTCATTGAGTGTTTGATATTGAGTCTTCAAATGTGTCTGTTATTGAGTCTCAGTTATTGATTGCCTGTTATTAAGTCTCTGTTATTGAGTGTCCGTTATTGAGCCTCTGTTATTGAGTCTCTGTTATTGAGTCTGTTATTGAGTCTGTTATTGAGTCTCTGTTATTTAGTCTGTTATTGAGTCCCTGTTACTGAGTCTCTCTTATTGAGTCTGTTATTGAATCTCTGTTACTGAGTCTCTGTTATTGAGTCTGTTATGGAGTCTGTTATTGAGTCTGTTATTGACTCTCTGTTATTGAGTCTCTATTATTGAGTCTGTTATTCAGTTTCTGTTATTGGGTGTATTATTGCATCTCTGGTAATGCGTCTGTTATTTAGACTCTGTTATTGAGTCTCTGTCATTGAGTGTCTGATATTGAGTCTGTAAATATGTCTGTTATTGAGTCTCTGTTATTGAGTGTCTGTTATTGAGTCTCTGTTATTGAGTGTCTGTTATTGAGTCTGTTATTGAGTCTGTTATTGACTCGCTGTTATTGAGTCTGTTATTGAGTCTCTGCTATTGAGTCTCTGTTATTGAGTGTCGATATTGAGTCTGTTATTGAGTCTGTTATTGACTCGCTGTTATTGAGTCTGTTATTGAGTCTCTGTTATTGAGTTTCTGTTATTGAGTCTCAGTTATTGAGCCTGTTATTGAGTCTCCGTTATTGAGACTCTGCTATTGAGTCTGTTATTGAGCCTCTGTTATTGAGCCTTTTATTGAGTCTCTGCTATTGACTGTTTGTTATTGAGTCTGTTGTTGAGTCTGTTGTTGAATCTGTGTTATTGAGTCTCTGTTATTGACTGTCTGTTATAGAGTTTGTTATTGAGTCTGTTATTGAGTCTCTGTTATTGAATGTCTGTTATTGAGTCTCTGTTAATGAGTCTCTGTTATTGAGTGTCTGTTACTGAGTCTGTTGTTGAGTCTCTGTTATTGAGTGTCTGTTATTGAGTCTCTGTTATTGAGTCTCTGTTATTGAGTCTGTTATTGAGTCTCTGTTATTGAGTGTCTGTTATTGAGTCTGTTGTTGAGTCTCTGTTTTTGAGTCTGTTATTGAGTCTCTGTTATTGAGTCTGTTATTGAGTCTCTGTTATTGAGACTCTGTTATTGAGTCTGTTATTGAGTCTGTTATTTAGTCTCTGTTATTGAGTTTCTGTTATTGAGTCTCCTTTATTGAGTCTGTTATTGTGACTCTGTTATTGAGTCTTTTGTTGAATCTCTGTCATTGAGTGTCTGTTATTGAGTCTTTTATTGAGTCTCTGTCATTGAGTGTCTGCTATTGAATCTCTGTTATTGAGTGTCTGATATTGAGTCTGTAAATGTGTCTGTTATTGAGAGTCTGTTATTGAGTGTCTCTTATTGAATTTCTGTTTTTGAGTGTCTGTTATTGAGTGTGTTATTGAGTCTGTTATTGAGTATGTATTATTGAGCCTCTGTTATTGAGGCTCTGTTATTGAATCTCTTATTCAGTCTCTGTTATTGACTCGGTTATTGAGTCTCTGTTATTCAGCCTCTGTTATTGAGTCTGCTTTTGAGTCTCTGTTCTTGAGTCTCAGTTATTCAGTTTCTGTTATTGGGTCTATTATTGCATCTCTGGTAATGCGTCTGTTATTTAGACTCTGTTATTGAGTCTCTGTCATTGAGTCTCTGTTATTGAGTGTGTTATTGAGTCTCTGTTGTTGACTCTCTTATTGAGTCTGTTATTGAGTCTCTGTTATTGAGTGTATGTTATTGAGTCTGTAAATGTGTCTGTTATTGAGTCTCTGTAATTGAGTGTCTGTTATTGAGTCTCTGTTATTGAGTCTCTTAGTTAGACTCTATTATTGAGAATGTTATTGAGTCTGTTATTGAGCCTTTTATTGAGTGTCGGTCTTTGAGTGTCTGATATTGAGTCTGTAAATGTGTCTGCTATTGAGTGTTTGTTATTGAGTCTGTTTTTGAGTCTGCTATTGAGTCTCTGTTATTGAGTCTCAGTCATTCAGTCTCTGTTATTGGGTCTATTATTGTGTCTCTGTTAATGCGCCTGTAATTGAGACTCTGTTATTGAGCTTGTTATTGAGTCTCTGTCATTGAGTGTCTGATATTGAGTCTGTAAATGTGTGTGTTACTGAGTCTCTGTTATTGAGTGTCGGTTATTGAGTCTCTGCTATTGAGTCTGTTATTGAGTCTGTTATTGAGTCTGCTACTGAGTCTTTATTATTGATTCTCAGTTATTCAGTCTCTGTTATTGGGTCCATTATTGCGTCTCTGTTAATGCGTCCGTTATTGAGAATCTGTTATTGAGCCTGTTATTGAGTCTCTGTCATTGAGTGTTTGATATTGAGTCTTCAAATGTGTCTGTTATTGAGTCTCAGTTATTGATTGCCTGTTATTAAGTCTCTGTTATTGAGTGTCCGTTATTGAGCCTCTGTCATTGAGTCTCTGTTATTGAGTCTGTTATTGAGTCTGTTATTGAGTCTCTGTTATTTAGTCTGTTATTGAGTCCCTGTTACTGAGTCTCTCTTATTGAGTCTGTTATTGAATCTCTGTTACTGAGTCTCTGTTATTGAGTCTGTTATGGAGTCTGTTATTGAGTCTGTTATTGACTCTCTGTTATTGAGTCTCTATTATTGAGTCTGTTATTCAGTTTCTGTTATTGGGTGTATTATTGCATCTCTGGTAATGCGTCTGTTATTTAGACTCTGTTATTGAGTCTCTGTCATTGAGTGTCTGATATTGAGTCTGTAAATATGTCTGTTATTGAGTCTCTGTTATTGAGTGTCTGTTATTGAGTCTCTGTTATTGAGTGTCTGTTATTGAGTCTGTTATTGAGTCTGTTATTGACTCGCTGTTATTGAGTCTGTTATTGAGTCTCTGCTATTGAGTCTCTGTTATTGAGTGTCGATATTGAGTCTGTTATTGAGTCTGTTATTGACTCGCTGTTATTGAGACTGTTATTGAGTCTGTTATTGAGTCTCTGTTATTGAGTTTCTGTTATTGAGTCTCAGTTATTGAGCCTGTTATTGAGTCTCCGTTATTGAGACTCTGCTATTGAGTCTGTTATTGAGCCTCTGTTATTGAGCCTTTTATTGAGTCTCTGCTATTGACTGTTTGTTATTGAGTCTGTTGTTGAGTCTGTTGTTGAATCTGTGTTATTGAGTCTCTGTTATTGACTGTCTGTTATAGAGTTTGTTATTGAGTCTGTTATTGAGTCTCTGTTATTGAATGTCTGTTATTGAGTCTCTGTTAATGAGTCTCTGTTATTGAGTGTCTGTTACAGAGTCTGTTGTTGAGACTCTGTTTTTGAGCCTCTGTTATTAATTCTCTGTTTTTGAGTCTGTTATTGAATCTGTTATTGAGTCTCTTTTATTGAGTGTGTTAATGAGTCTCTGTTATTGTGTCTCTGTTATTGAGTGTCTGTTATTGAGTGTCTGTTATTGAGTCTTCTGTTGAGTCTCTGTGTTTGAGCCTCTGTTATTGCGTCTCGGTCATTGAGTGACTGTTATTTAGTCTGTTATTGAGCCTGTTATTGAGCCTGTTATTGTGTCTCTGCTATTGAGTGTCTGTTATTGAGTCTGTAAATGTGTGTATTACTGAGTCTCTGTTATTCAGTGTCTGTTATTGAGTCTCTGTTATTGAGTCTGTTATTGAGTGTCTGTTATAATGTCTGCTATTGAGTCTCTGTTATTCAGTGTATGTTATTGAGTGTGTTGTTGAGTCTCTGTTTTTGAATCTCTGTCATTGAGTGCCTGATATTGATTCTGTAAAAGTGTCTGTTATTGAGTCTCTGTTATTGAGTCTGTTATTGAGTCTGTTATTGAGTCTCTGTTACTGAGCCTCTGTTATTGAGTCTCTGTTATTGAATCTCTTATTCAGTCTCTGTTATTGACTCGGTTATTGATTCTCTGTTATTGAGCCTCTGTTATTGAGTCTGCTATTGAGTCTCTGTTATTGAGTCTCAGTTATTCAGTCTGTGCTATAGGGTCTATTACTGCCTCCCTGTTAATGTATCTGTATTGAGAATCTGTTATTGAGTCTCTGTCATTGAGTGTCTGATATTGAGCCTGCAAGTGTGTCTGTTATTGAGTCTCTGTTATTGAGTCTCAGTTATTGAGTCTGTTATTCAGTCTGTTATTGAGTCTCTGTTATTGAGTTTCTGTTATGGTGTCTCTGTTATTGTGTCTCTGCTATTGAGACTTTTATTGAGTCTCTGTCATTCAGGGTCTGATATTGAGTCTGTAAATGTGTCTGCTATTGAGTGTCTGTTATTGAGTCTCTATTATTGAGTCTGTTATTCAGTGTCTATTTTTGAGTCTGTTATTGAGTCTGTTATTGAGTCTCTGTTATTGAGTCTCTATTATTGAGTCTGTTATTGAGTCTGTTATTGAGTCTCTGTTATTGAGTTTCTGTTATTGAGTCTCTGTTATTGAGTCTGTTATTGAGACTGTTATTGAGTCTTTTAGTGAGTTGCTGTCATTAAGTGTCTGATATTGAGTCTGTAAATGTGTCTGTTGAGTGTCTATTATTGACTGTCTGTTATTGCGTCTCAGTTATTCAGTCTCTGTTATTGGGTCTATTATTGCGTCTCTGTTAATGCGTCTGTTATTGAGAATCTGTTATTGAGCCTGTTAATGAGTCTCTGTCATTGAGTGTCTGATATTGAGTATGTAAAAGTGCCTGTTATTGAGTCTCTGTCATTGAGTGTCTGATATTGAGTCTGTAAATATGTCTGTTATTGAGTCTCTGTTATTGAGTGTCTGTTATTGAGTCTCTGTTATTGAGTGTCTGTTATTGAGTCTGTTATTGAGTCTGTTATTGACTCGCTGTTATTGAGTCTGTTATTGAGTCTCTGCTATTGAGTCTCTGTTATTGAGTGTCGATATTGAGTCTGTTATTGAGTCTGTTATTGAGTCTCTGTTATTGAGTATCTGTTATTGAGTCTCTGTTATTGAGTCTGTTATTGAGTCTCTGTCTTTGAGTGTCTGATATTGAGCCTGTAAATGTGTCTGTTATTGAATGTCTGTTACTGAGTGTCTGTTATCGAGTCTGTTATTGAGTCTGCTATTGAGTCTCTGTTATTGAGTCTCAGTTATTCATTCTGTGTTATTGGGTCTATTATTGCGTCTCCGTTAATGCGTCTGTTATTGAGAATCTGTTATTGAGTCTCTGTCATTGAGTGTCTGATATTGAGTCTGTAAGTGTGTCTGTTATTGAGTCTCTGTTATTGAGTCTCAGTTATTGAGCCTGTTATTGAGTCTCTGTTACTGAGACTCTGCTATTGAGTCTGTTATTGAGTCTCTGCTATTGAGTGTCTGTTATTGAGTCTGTTGTTGAGTCTGTTGTTGAATCTGTGTTATTGAGTCTCTGTTATTGACTGTCTGTTATAGAGTCTGTTATTGAGTCTGTTATTGAGTCTCTGTTATTGAATGTCTGTTATTGAGTCTCTGTTATTGAGTCTCTGTTAATGAGTCTCTATTATTGAGTGTCTGTTACTGAGTCTGTTGTTGAGTCTCTGTTATTGAGTGTCTGTTATTGAGTCTCTGTTATTGAGTCTCTGTTATTGAGTCTGTTATTGAGTCTCTGTTACTGAGTGTCTGTTATTGAGTCTGCTGTTGAGTCTCTGTGTTTGAGCCTCTGTTATTGCGTCTCGGTCATTGAGTGACTGTTATTGAGTCTGTTATTGAGTCTGTTATTGAGCCTGTTATTGAGCCTTTTATTGTGTCTCTGCTATTGAGTGTCTGTTATTGAGTCTGTAAATGTGTCTATTACTGAGTCTCTGTTATTCAGTGTCTGTTATTGAGTCTCTGTTATTGAGTCTGTTATTGTGTGTCTGTTATAATGTCTGCTATTGAGTCTCTGTTATTCAGTATATGTTATTGAGTGTGTTGTTGAGTCTGTGTTTTTGAGTCTCTGTCATTGAGTGTCTGATATTGATTCTGTAAAAGTGTCTGTTATTGAGTCTCTGTTATTGAGTCTGCTATTGAGTCTGTTATTGAGTCTCTGTTATTGAGCCTCTGTTATTGAGCCTCTGTTTTTGAATCTCTTATTCAGTCTCTGTTATTGACTCGGTTATTGAGTCTCTGTTATTCAGCCTCTGTTATTGAGTCTGCTATTGAGTCTCTGTTATTGCGTCTCAGTTATTCAGTCTGTGCTATAGGGTCTATTACTGCCTCCCTGTTAGTGCGTCTGTATTGAGAATCTGTTATTGAGTCTCTGTCATTGAGTGTCTGATATTGAGTCTGCAAGTGTGTCTGTTATTGAGTCTCTGTTATTGAGTTTCTGTTATGGTGTCTCTGTTATTGTGTCTCTGCTATTGAGACTTTTATTGAGTCTCTGTCATTCAGGGTCTGATATTGAGTCTGTAAAAGTGTCTGTTATTGAGTCTCTGTTATTGAGTCTGTTATTGAGTCTGTTATTGAGTCTCTGTTATTGAGTTTCTGTTATTGAGTCTCTGTTATTGAGTCTGTTATTGAGGCTCTGTTATTGAGCCTGTTATTGAGTCACTGTCATTGAGTGTCTGATATTGAGTCTGTAAATTTGTCTGTTATTGAGTCTCTGATATTGAGTGTCTGTTATTAAGTCTCTGTTATTGAGTCTGTTATTGAGTCTCTGTTATTGAGTCTGTTATTGAGTCTCTGCTATTGCGTGTCTGTTATTGAGTCTGTTATTGAGTCTCTGTTACTGAGTCACTCTTATGGAGTCTGTTATTGAATCTCTGTTATTGAGTCTCTGTTATTGAGTCTGTTATTGAGTCTGTTATTGAGTATCTGTTATTGAGTCTCTATTATTGAGTCTGTTTTTCAGTCTCTATTATTGAGTCTGTTATTGAGTCTCTGTTACTGAGTCTCTGTTATTGAGTCTCTATTATTGAGTCTGTTATTCAGTCTCTATTATTGAGTCTTTTATTGAGTCTCTGCTATTGAGTCTGTTATTGAGGCTCTGTTATTGAGCCTGTTATTGAGTCACTGTCATTGAGTGTCTGATATTGAGTCTGTAAATTTGTCTGTTATTGAGTCTCTCTTATTGAGTGTCAGTTATTAAGTCTCTGTTATTGAGTCTGTTATTGAGTCTCTGTTATTGAGTCTGTTATTGAGTCTCTGCTATTGCGTGTCTGTTATTGAGTCTGTTATTGAGTCTCTGTTACTGAGTCACTCTTATGGAGTCTGTTATTGAATCTCTGTTATTGAGTCTCTGTTATTGAGTCTGTTATTGAGTCTGTTATTGAGTCTCTGTTATTGAGTCTCTATTATTGAGTCTGTTTTTCAGTCTCTATTATTGAGTCTGTTATTGAGTCTCTGTTATTGAGTGTCTGTTATTGAGTCTCTATTATTGAGTCTGTTATTCAGTCTCTATTATTGAGTCTTTTATTGAGTCTCTGCTATTGAGTCTGTTATTGAGTCTCTGTTATTGAGTTTCTGTTATGGTGTCTCTGTTATTGAGGCTTTTATTGAGTGTCAGTCATTGAGGGTGTGATATTGAGTCTGTAAATATGTCTGCTATTGACTGTCTGTTATTGAGTCTGTTATTGAGTGTGTTATGAAATCTGTGTTATTGAGTATCTGTTATTGAGTGTCTGTTATTGTCTGTTATTGAATCTGTGTTATTGAGTCTCTCTTATTGACTGTCTGTTATTGAGTCTGTTATTGAGTCTCTGTTATTGAGTCTCTGTTATTGAGTCTGTTATTGAATCTCTGTTATTGAGTCTCTGTTATTGAGTCTCTATTATTGAGACTGTTATTCAGTCTCTATTATTGAGTCTGTCATTGAGTCTCTGTTATTGACTCTCTGTTATTGAGTCTGTTATTGAGTCTGTTATTTAGTCTGTGTTATTGAGTTTCTGTTATTGAGTCTCTGTTATTGAGTCTGTTATTGAGACTCTGTTATTGAATCTTTTGTTGAATCTCTGTCATTGAGTGTCAGTTATTGAGTCTTTTATTGAGTCTCTGACATTGAGTCTGTGAATGTGTCTGTTATTGAGAGTCTGTTATTGAGTGTCTGTTATTGAATCTCTGTTTTTGAGTGTCTGTTATTGAGTGTGTTATTGAGTCTGTTATTGAGTCTCTGTTATTGAGCCTCTGTTATTGAGGCTCTGTTATTGAATCTCTTATTCAGTCTCTGTTACTGACTCAGTTATTGAGTCTCTGTTATTCAGTCTTTGTTATTGAGTCTGCTTTTGAGTCTCTGTTCTTGAGTCTCAGTTATTCAGTTTCTGTTATTGGGTCTATTATTGCATCTCTGGTAATGCGTCTGTTATTTAGACTCTGTTATTGAGTCTCTGTCATTGAGTGTCTGATATTGAGTCTGTAAATGTGTCTGTTATTGAGTCTCTCTAATTGAGTGTCTGTTATTGAGTCTGTTATTGAGTCTCTGTTATTGAGTCTCTGTCATTGAGTCTCTCTTATTGAGTGTGTTATTGAGTCTCTGTTATTGACTCTCTTATTGAGTCTGTTATTGAGTCTCTGTTATTGAGTGTCTGTTATTGAGTCTGTTATTGAGTCTCTGTTATTGAGTCTCTCTCATTGAGACTGTTTTTTGAGTCTCTGTTATTGACTCTCTTATTGAGTCTGTTATTGAGTCTCTGTTACTGAATCTCTATTATTGAGTCTCTTAGTCAGTCTTTATTATTGAGAATGTTATTGAGTCTGCTATTGAGACTCTGTTATTGAGTGTCTGTTATTGAGTCTCTGTTATTGAGTGTCTGTTATTGAGTCTCTGTTATTGAGTGTCTGTTACTGAGTCTGTTGTTGAGTCTCTGTTATTGAGTCTCTGTTATTGAGTGTCTGTTATTGAGTCTCTGTTATTGAGTCTCTGTTATAGAGTGTCTGTTATTGAGTCTCTGTTATTCTGTCTCTGTTATTGAGTCTGTTATTGAGTCACTGTTTTTGAGTCTCTGTTATAGAGTCTGTTATTGATTCACTGTTATTGAGTCTCTGTTATTGAGTGTCTGTTATTGAGTCTGTTGTTGAGTCTCTGTTTTTGAGCTTCTGTTATTAATTCTCTGTTTTTGAGTCTGTTATTGAGTCTCTTTTATTGAGTGTGTTAATGAGTCTCTGTGTTTGAGCCTCTGTTATTGCGTCTCAGTCATTGAGTGACTGTTATTGAGTCTGTTATTGAGTCTGTTATTGAGCCTGTAATTGCGTGTCTGCTGTTGAGTGTCTGTTATTGAGTCTGTAAATGTGTCTATTATTGAGTCTCTGTTATTCAGTGTCTGTTATTGAGTCTCTGTTATTGAGTCTGTTATTGAGTGTCTGTTATAATGTCTGCTATTGAGTCTCTGTTATTCAGTGTATGTTATTGAGTCTGTTGTTGAGTCTCTGTTTTTGAGTCTCTGTCATTGAGTATCTGATATTGATTCTGTAAAAGTGTCTGTTATTGAGTCTCTGTTATTGAGTCTGTTATTGAGTCTCTGTTATTGAGCCTCTGTTATTGAGGCTCTGTTATTGAATCTCATATTCAGTCTCTGTTATTGACTCGGTTATTGAGTCTCTGTTATTCAGCCTCTGTTATTGAGTCTGCTATTGAGTCTCTGTTCTTGAGTCTCAGTTATTGAGTTTCTGTTATTGGGTCTATTATTGAATCTCTGGTAATGCGTCTGTTATTTAGACTCTGTTATTGAGCCTGTTATTGAGTCTCTGTCATTGAGTGTCTGATATTGAATCTGTAAATGTCTCTGTTATTGAGTCTCTGTAATTGAGTATCTGTTATTGAGTCTGTTATTCAGTCTCTGTTATTGAGTCTCTGTTATTGAGTCTCTCTTATTGAGTGTGTTATTGAGTCTCTGTTATTGACTCTCCTATTGAGTCTGTTATTGAGTCTCTGTTATTGAGGGTCTGTTATTGAGTATGTTATTGAGTCTCTGTTATTGAGTCTCTGTTATTCAGTCTCTCTTATTGAGTCTGTTTTTTGAGTCACTGTTATTGACTCTCTTATTGAGTTTGTTATTGAGTCTCCGTTATTGAGTCTCTATTATTGATTCTCTTAGTCAGTCTCTATTATTGAGAATGTTATTGAGTCTGTTATTGAGTGTCTGTCATTGAGTGTCTGATATTGAGTCTGTAAATGTGTCTTTTATTGAGTGTCTGTTATTGAGTCTGTTTTTGTGTCTGCTATTGAGTCTCTGTTATTGAGTCTCATTTATTCAGTCTCTGTTATTGGATCTATTATTGTGTCTCTGTTAATGCGTCTGTAATTGAGACTCTGTTATTGAGCTTATTATTGAGTCTCTGTCATTGAGTGCCTGATATTGAGTCTGTAAATGTGTCTGTTATTGAGTCTCTGCTATCGTGTCTGTTATTGAGAGTCTGTTATTGAGTCTGTTATTGAGTCTGCTACTGTCTCTTTATTATTGAGTCGCAGTTATTCAGTCCCTGTTATTGGGTCTTTTATTGCGTCTCTGCTAATGCGTGCGTTATTGAGAATCTGTTATTGAGCCTGTTATTGAGTCTCTGTCATTGAGTGTCTGGTATTGAGTCTGTAAATGTGTCTGTTATTGAGTCTCTGATATTGAGTGTCTGTTATTAAGTCTCTGTTATTGAGTCTCTGTTATTGAGTCTGTTATTGAGTCTCGCTATTGAATCTGTTATTGAGACTCTGTTATTGAATCTTTTGCTGAATCTCTGTCATTGAGTGTCTGTTATTGAGTCTTTTATTGAGTCTCTGACATTGAGTGTCTGATATTGAGTCTGTAAATGTGTCTGTTATTGAGTCTCTGTAATTGAGTGTCTGTTATTGAGTCTGTTATTGAGTCTCTGTTATTGAGTCTCTGTTATTGACTCTCTTATTGAGTCTATTATTGAGTCTCTGTTATTGAGTGTCTGTTATTGAGTCTGTTATTGAGTCTCTGTTATTGAGTCTCTCTCGTTGAGACTGTTTTTTGAGTCTCTGTTATTGACTCTCTTATTGAGTCTGTTATTGAGTCTCTGTTATTGAATCTCTATTATTGAGTCTCTTAGTCAGTCTCTATTATTGAGAATGTTATTGAGTCTGTTATTGAGCCTCTGTTATTGAGTGTCTGTTATTGAGTCTCTGTTATTGAGTCTCTGTTATTGAGTGTCTGTTACTGAGTCTGTTGTTGAGTCTATGTTATTGTGTCTCTGTTATTGAGTGTCTGTTATTGAGTCTCTGTTATTGAGTCTCTCTCATTGAGACTGTTTTTTGAGTCTCTGTTATTGACTCTCTTATTGAGTCTGTTATTGAGTCTCTGTTACTGAATCTCTATTATTGAGTCTCTTAGTCAGTCTGTATTATTGAGAATGTTATTGAGTCTGCTATTGAGACTCTGTTATTGAGTGTCTGTTATTGAGTCTCTGTTATTGAGTCTCTGCTATTGAGTGTCTGTTACTGAGTCTGTTGTTGAGTCTCTGTTATTGTGTCTCTGTTATTGAGTGTCTGTTATTGAGTCTCTCTCATTGAGACTGTTTTTTGAGTCTCTGTTATTGACTCTCTTATTGAGTCTGTTATTGAGTCTCTGTTACTGAATCTCTATTATTGAGTCTCTTAGTCAGTCTGTATTATTGAGAATGTTATTGAGTCTGCTATTGAGACTCTGTTATTGAGTGTCTGTTATTGAGTCTCTGTTATTGAGTCTCTGCTATTGAGTCTCTGTTATTGAGTGTCTGTTATTGAGTGTCTGTTATTGAGTCTCTGTTATTGAGTGTCTGTTACTGAGTCTGTTGTTGAGTCTCTGTTATTGAGTCTCTGTTATTGAGTGTCTGTTATTGAGTCTCTGTTATTGAGTCTCTGTTATTGAGTGTCTGTTATTGAGTCTCTGTTATTCTGTCTCTGTTATTGAGTCTGTTATTGAGTCACTGTTTTTGAGTCTCTGTTATAGAGTCTGTTATTGATTCACTGTTATTGAGTCTCTGTTATTGAGTGTCTGTTATTGAGTCTGTTGTTGAGACTCTGTTTTTGAGCCTCTGTTATTAATTCTCTGTTTTTGAGTCTGTTATTGAATCTGTTATTGAGTCTCTTTTATTGAGTGTGTTAATAAGTCTCTGTGTTTGAGCCTCTGTTATTGCGTCTCAGTCATTGAGTGACTGTTATTGAGTCTGTTATTGAGTCTGTTATTGAGCCTGTAATTGCGTCTCTGCTGTTGAGTGTCTGTTATTGAGTCTGTAAATGTGTCTATTATTGAGTCTCTGTTATTCAGTGTCTGTTATTGAGTCTCTGTTATTGAGTCTGTTATTGAGTGTCTGTTATAATGTCTGCTATTGAGTCTCTGTTATTCAGTGTATGTTATTGAGTCTGTTGTTGAGTCTCTGTTTTTGAGTCTCTGTCATTGAGTATCTGATATTGATTCTGTAAAAGTGTCTGTTATTGAGTCTCTGTTATTGAGCCTCTGTTATTGAGGCTCTGTTATTGAATCTCATATTCAGTCTCTGTTATTGACTCGGTTATTGAGTCTCTGTTATTCAGCCTCTGTTATTGAGTCTGCTATTGAGTCTCTGTTCTTGAGTCTCAGTTATTGAGTTTCTGTTATTGGGTCTATTATTGAATCTCTGGTAATGCGTCTGTTATTTAGACTCTGTTATTGAGCCTGTTATTGAGTCTCTGTCATTGAGTGTCTGATATTGAATCTGTAAATGTCTCTGTTATTGAGTCTCTGTAATTGAGTATCTGTTATTGAGTCTGTTATTCAGTCTCTGTTATTGAGTCTCTGTTATTGAGTCTCTCTTATTGAGTGTGTTATTGAGTCTCTGTTATTGACTCTCCTATTGAGTCTGTTATTGAGTCTCTGTTATTGAGGGTCTGTTATTGAGTATGTTATTGAGTCTCTGTTATTGAGTCTCTGTTATTCAGTCTCTCTTATTGAGTCTGTTTTTTGAGTCACTGTTATTGACTCTCTTATTGATTTTGTTATTGAGTCTCCGTTATTGAGTCTCTATTATTGATTCTCTTAGTCAGTCTCTATTATTGAGAATGTTATTGAGTCTGTTATTGAGTGTCTGTCATTGAGTGTCTGATATTGAGTCTGTAAATGTGTCTTTTATTGAGTGTCTGTTATTGAGTCTGTTTATGTGTCTGCTATTGAGTCTCTGTTATTGAGTCTCATTTATTCAGTCTCTGTTATTGGATCTATTATTGTGTCTCTGTTAATGCGTCTGTAATTGAGACTCTGTTATTGAGCTTATTATTGAGTCTCTGTCATTGAGTGCCTGATATTGAGTCTGTAAATGTGTCTGTTATTGAGTCTCTGCTATTGTGTCTGTTATTGAGAGTCTGTTATTGAGTCTGTTATTGAGTCTGCTACTGTCTCTTTATTATTGAGTCGCAGTTATTCAGTCCCTGTTATTGGATCTTTTATTGCGTCTCTGCTAATGCGTGCGTTATTGAGAATCTGTTATTGAGCCTGTTATTGAGTCTCTGTCATTGAGTGTCTGGTATTGAGTCTGTAAATGTGTCTGTTATTGAGTCTCTGATATTGAGTGTCTGTTATTAAGTCTCTGTTATTGAGTCTCTGTTATTGAGTCTGTTATTGAGTCTCGCTATTGAGTCTGTTATTGAGACTCTGTTATTGAATCTTTTGTTGAATCTCTGTCATTGAGTGTCTGTTATTGAGTCTTTTATTGAGTCTCTGACATTGAGTGTCTGATATTGAGTCTGTAAATGTGTCTGTTATTGAGTCTCTGTAATTGAGTGTCTGTGATTGAGTCTGTTATTGAGTCTGTTATTGAGTCTCTGTTATTGAGCCTCTGTTATTGAGGCTTTGTTATTGAATCTCTTATTCAGTCTCTGTTACTGACTCAGTTATTGAGTCTCTGTTATTCAGCCTCTGTTATTGAGTCTTCTTTTGAGTCTCTGTTCTTGAGTCTCAGTTATTCAGTTTCTGTTATTGGGTCTATTATTGCATCTCTGGTAATGCGTCTGTTATTTAGACTCTGTTATTGAGTCTCTGTCATTGAGTGTCTGATATTGAGTCTGTAAATGTGTCTGTTATTGAGTCTCTGTAATTGAGTGTCTGTTATTGAGTCTGTTATTGAGTCTCTGTTATTGAGTCTCTGTTATTGACTCTCTTATTGAGTCTGTTATTGAGTCTCTGTTATTGAGTGTCTGTTATTGAGTCTGTTATTGAGTCTCTGTTATTGAGTCTCTCTCGTTGAGACTGTTTTTTGAGTCTCTGTTATTGACTCTCTTATTGAGTCTGTTATTGAGTCTCTGTTATTGAATCTCTATTATTGAGTCTCTTAGTCAGTCTCTATTATTGAGAATGTTATTGAGTCTGTTATTGAGCCTCTGTTATTGAGTGTCTGTTATTGAGTCTCTGTTATTGAGTCTCTGTTATTGAGTGTCTGTTATTGAGTGTCTGTTACTGAGTCTGTTGTTGAGTCTCTGTTATTGAGTCTCTGTTATTGAGTGTCTGTTATTGAGTCTCTGTTATTGAGTGTCTGTTATTGAGTCTCTGTTATTGAGTCTGTTATTGAGTCACTGTTATTGAGTCTCTGTTATAGAGTCTGTTATTGATTCACTGTTATTGAGTCTCTGTTATTGAGCGTCTGTTATTGAGTCTGTTGTTGAGTCTCTGTTTTTGAGCCTCTCTTATTAATTCTCTGTTTCTGAGTCTGTTATTGAATCTGTTATTGAGTCTCTTTTATTGAGTGTGTTAATGAGTCTCTGTGTTTGAGCCTCTGTAATTGCGTCTCGGTCATTGAGTGACTGTTATTGAGTCTGTTATTGAGTCTGTTATTGAGTCTGTTATTGAGTCTCTGTTATTGATTTTCTGTTATGGTTTCTCTGTTATTGAGTCTCTGTTATTGAGACTTTTATTGAGTCTCTGTCATTGAGGGTCTGATATTGAGTCTGTAAATGTGTCTGTTATTGAGTGTCTGTTATTGAGTCTCTATTATTGAATCTGTTATTCAGTGTCTATTATTGAGTCTGTTATTGAGTCTGTTATTGAGTCTCTGTTATTGAGTCTCTATTATTGAGTCTGTTATTCAGTGTCTAATATTGAGTCTGTTATTGAGTCTGTTATTGAATCTCTGTTATTGAGACTCTGTTATTGAGCCTGTTATTGAGTCTCTGTGATTGAGTGTCTGGTATTGAGTCTGTAAATATGTCTGTTATTGAGTCACTTTTATTGAGTGTCTGTTATTGAGTCTGTTGCTGAGTCTCTGTTATTGTCTCTATTATTGAGTCTCTTAGTCAGTCTCTATTATTGCGACTGTTATTGAGTCTGTTATTGAGCCTTTTATTGAGTCTCTGTCATTGAGTGTCTGATATTGAGTCTGTAAATGTGTCTGTTATTGAGTGTCTGTTATTGACTCTGTTTTTGAGTCTGCTTTTGAGGCCTGGTTATTGAATCTCAGTTATTCAGTCTCTGTTATTGGGTCTATTATTGTGTCTCTGTTAATGCGTCTGTTATTGAGAGTCAGTTATTGAGCTTGTTATTGAGTCTATGTCATTGAGTGTCTGATATTGAGTCTGTAAATGTGTCTGTTATTGCGTCTCTGCTATTGAGTGTCTGTTATTGAGTCTGTAAATGTGTCTATTATTGAGTCTCTGTTATTCAGTGTCTGTTATTGAGTCTCTGTTATCGAGTCTGTTATTGAGTGTCTGTTATAATGTCTGCTATTGAGTCTCTGTTATTGAGTGTATGTTATCAGTCTGTTGTTGAGTCTCTGTTTTAGAGTCTCTGTCATTGAGTGTCTGATATTGATTCTGTAAAAGTGTCTGTTATTGAGTCTGTTATTGAGTCTCTGTTATTGAGTTTCTGTTATTGAGTCTCTGTGATTGAGTCTGTTATTGAGGCTCTGTTATTGAGCCTGTTATTGAGTCACTGTCATTGAGTTTCTGATATTGAGTCTGTTATTGAGTCTCTGTTACTGAGTCACTCTTATGGAGTCTGTTATTGAATCTCTGTTATTGAGTCTTTGTTATTGAGTCTGTTATTGAGTCTGTTATTGAGTCTCTGCTATTGAGTCTCTATTATTGAGTCTGTTATTCAGTCTCTATTATTGAGTCTTTTATTGAGTCTCTGCTATTGAGTCTGTTATTGAGTCTCTGTTATTGAGTTTCTGTTATGGTGTCTCTGTTATTGAGGCTTTTATTGAGTGTCAGTCATTGAGGGTGTGATATTGAGTCTGTAAATATGTCTGCTATTGACTGTCTGTTATTGAGTCTGTTATTGAGTGTGTTATTAAATCTGTGTTATTGAGTATCTGTTATTGAGTGTCTGTTATTGAGTCTGTTATTGAATCTGTGTTATTGAGTCTCTCTTATTGACTGTCTGTTATTGAGTCTGTTATTGAGTCTCTGTTATTGAGTCTCTGTTATTGAGTCTGTTATTGAATCTCTGTTATTGAGTCTCTGTTATTGTGTGTCTGTTATTGAGTCTGTTGTTGAGTCTCTGTTATTGAGCCTCTGTTATTGAGACTCTGTTATTGAGTCTGTTATTCAGTCTCTGTTATTGACTCGCTTATTGAGTATGTGTTATTGAGCCTCTGTTATTGAGTCTGCTATTGTGTCTCAGTTATTCAGTCTCTGTTATTGGGTCTATTATTGCGTCTCTGGTAATGCGACTGTTATTGAGACTCTGTTATTGAGCCTGTTATTGAGTCTCTGTCATTGAGTGTCTGATAATGAGTCTGCAAATGTGTCTGTTATTGAGTCTCTGTTATTGAGTGGCTGTTATTGAGTCTGTTATTGAGTCTCTGTAATGGAGTCT
The DNA here is from genome assembly GCF_030028105.1 of Mobula birostris. NCBI lineage: Eukaryota > Metazoa > Chordata > Chondrichthyes > Myliobatiformes > Myliobatidae > Mobula > Mobula birostris. Next base: position 89,300 of record NW_027274163.1, read on the forward strand.
CTGTTATTGAGTATCTGTTATTGAGTCTGTTATTGAATCTCTGATATTGAGTCTCTGTTATTGAGTCTGTTATTGAGTCTGTTATTGAGTGTCTGTTACTGAGTCACTCTTATGGAGTCTGTGATTGAATCTCTGTTATTGAGTCTCTGTTATTGAGTCTGTTATTGAGTCTGTTATTGAGTCTCTGTTATTGAGTCTCTATTATTGAGTCTGTTATTCAGTCTCTATTATTGAGTCTGTTTTTGAGTCTCTGTTATTGAGTCTCTGTTATTGAGTCTCTATTATTGAGTCTGATATTCAGTCTCTATCATTGAGTCTTTTATTGAGTCTCTGCTATTGAGTCTGTTATTGAGTCTCTGTTATTGAGTTTCTGTTATGGTGTCTCTGTTATTGAGGCTTTTATTGAGTGTCAGTCATTGAGGATGTGATATTGAGTCTGTAAATATGTCTGCTATTGACTGTCTGTTATTGAGTCTGTTATTGAGTGTGTTATTAAATCTGTGTTATTGTGTCTCAGTTATTCAGTCTCTGTTATTGGGTCTATTATTGCGTCTCTGGTAATGCGCCTGTATTGAGAATCTGTTATTGAGCCTGTTATTGAGTCTCTGTCATTGAGTGTCTGATATTGAGTCTGTAAGTGTGTCTGTTATTGAGTCTCTGTTATTGAGTCTCAGTTATTGAGTCTGTTATTCAGCCTGTTATTGAGTCTCAGGTATTCAGTCTCTGTTATTGGGTCTATTATTGCGTCTCTGTTAATGCGTCTGTTATTGAGACGCTGTATTGAGCCTGTTATTGCGTCTCTGTCTTTGAGTGTCTGTTATTGAGTCTGTAAATGTGTCTATTATTGAGTCTCTGTTATTCAGTGTCTGTTATTGAGTGTCTGTTATTGAGTCTGTTATTGAGTGTGTGTTATAGTGTATGTTATTGAGTCTCCGTTATTGAGTGTATGTTATTGAGTCTGTTGTTGAGTCTCTGTTATTGAGTGTCTGTTATTGAGTCTCTGCTATTGAGTCTGTTATTGAGCCTCTGTTATTGAGACTCTGCTATTGAGTCTGTTATTGAGTCTCTGTTACTGAGTCACTCTTACGGAGTCTGTTATTGAATCTCTGTTATTGAGTCTCTGTTATTGAGTCTGTTATTGAGTCTGTTATTGAGTCTCTGTTATTGTGTCTCTATTATTGAGTCTGTTATTGAGTCTCTGTTATTGAGTCTGTTATTGAGTCTCTGTTATTGAGTCTCTGTTATTGAGTCTCTATTATTGAGTCTGTTATTCAGTCTCTATTATTGAGTCTTTTATTGAGTCTCTGCTATTGAGTCTGTTATTGAGTCTCTGTTATTGAGTTTCTGTTATGGTGTCTCTGTTATTGAGGCTTTTATTGAGTGTCAGTCATTGAGGATGTGATATTGAGTCTGTAAATATGTCTGCTATTGACTGTCTGTTATTGAGTCTGTTATTGAGTGTGTTATTAAATCTGTGTTATTGAGTATCTGTTATTGAGTGTCTGTTATTGAGTCTGTTATTGAGTCTCTGTTATTGAGTCTCTGTTATTGAGTCTCTGTAATTGAGTCTGTTATTGAATCTCTGTTATTGAGTCTCTGTTATTGTGTGTCTGTTATTGAGTCTGTTGTTGAGTCTCTGTTATTGAGCCTCTGTTATTGAGGCTCTGTTATTGAGTCTGTTATTCAGTGTCTGTTATTGACTCGCTTATTGAGTCTCTGTTATTGAGCCTCTGTTATTGAGTCTGCTATTGTGTCTCAGTTATTCAGTATCTGTTATTGGGTCTATTATTGCGTCTCTGGTAATGCGACTGTTATTGAGACTCTGTTATTGAGCCTGTTATTGAGTCTCTGTCATTGAGTGTCCGATAATGAGTCTGCAAATGTGTCTCTGTTATTGAGTGGCTGTTATTGAGTCTGTTATTGAGTCTCTGTTATGGAGTCTCTGTTATTGAGTATCTGTTATTGAGTCTGTTGTTGAGTCTCTGTTATTGAGTCTCTGTTATTGAGTCTGTTATTGATTCTGTTATTGAGTCTCCTTATTGAGTTGTTATTGAGTCTCTGCTATTGAGTCTCTGTTATTGAGTGTCTGTTATTCAGTCTGTTATTGAGTCTCTGTTATTGAGCCTCTTTTATTGAGTCTTTTATTCAGTCTCTGTTATTGAGTCTCTGTTATTGAGTCTGTTATTGAGTTTGTTATTGAGTCTTTGTTATTGAGCTTCTGTTATTTTGTCTCTGCTATTGAATGTGTTATTGAGACTGTGATATTGAGTCTTTTATTGAGTCTCTGTCATTGAGTGTCTGATATTCAGTCAGTAAATGTGTCTGTTGTTGAGTGTCTGTTATTGAGTGTCTGTTATTGAGTGTCTGTTATTGAGTCTGTTATTGAATCTCTGTTATTGAGTCTCTGTTATTGTGTGTCTGTTATTGAGTCTGTTGTTGAGTCTCTGTTATTGAGCCTCTGTTATTGAGTCTGCTATTGTGTCTCAGTTATTCAGTATCTGTTATTGGGTCTATTATTGCGTCTCTGGTAATGCGACTGTTATTGAGACTCTGTTATTGAGCCTGTTATTGAGTCTCTGTCATTGAGTGTCCGATAATGAGTCTGCAAATGTGTCTCTGTTATTGAGTGGCTGTTATTGAGTCTGTTATTGAGTCTCTGTTATGGAGTCTCTGTTATTGAGTATCTGTTATTGAGTCTGTTGTTGAGTCTCTGTTATTGAGTCTCTGTTATTGAGTCTGTTATTGAGTCTGTTATTGAGTCTCCTTATTGAGTTGTTATTGAGTCTCTGCTATTGAGTCTCTGTTATTGAGTGTCTGTTATTCAGTCTGTTATTGAGTCTCTGTTATTGAGCCTCTTTTATTGAGTCTTTTATTCAGTCTCTGTTATTGAGTCTCTGTTATTGAGTCTGTTATTGAGTTTGTTATTGAGTCTTTGTTATTGAGCTTCTGTTATTTTGTCTCTGCTATTGAATGTGTTATTGAGACTGTGATATTGAGTCTTTTATTGAGTCTCTGTCATTGAGTGTCTGATATTCAGTCAGTAAATGTGTCTGTTGTTGAGTGTCTGTTATTGAGTGTCTGTTATTGAGTGTCTGTTATTGAGTCTGTTATTGAATCTCTGTTATTGAGTCTCTGTTATTGTGTGTCTGTTATTGAGTCTGTTGTTGAGTCTCTGTTATTGAGCCTCTGTTATTGAGTCTGCTATTGTGTCTCAGTTATTCAGTCTCTGTTATTGGGTCTATTATTGCGTCTCTGGTAATGCGACTGTTATTGAGACTCTGTTATTGAGCCTGTTATTGAGTCTCTGTTATTGAGCCTGTTATTGAGTCTCTGTCATTGAGTGTCTGATAATGAGTCTGCAAATGTGTCTGTTATTGAGTCTCTGTTATTGAGTGGCTGTTATTGAGTCTGTTATTGAGTCTCTGTTATGGAGTCTCTTTTATTGAGTATCTGTTATTGAGTCTGTTATTGAATCTCTGACATTGAGTCTCTGTTATTGAGTCTGTTATTGAGTCTGTTATTGAGTCTCTGTTATTGAGTGTCTGTTATTGAGTCCCTGCTATTGAGTCTGTTATTGAGCCTCTGTTATTGAGACTCTGCTATTGAGTCTGTTATTGAGTCTCTGTTACTGAGTCACTCTTATGGAGTCTGTTGTTGAATCTCTGTTATTCAGTCTCTATTATTGAGTCTGTTATTGAGTCTCTGTTATTGAGTCTCTGTTATTGAGTCTCTATTATTGAGTCTGTTATTCAGACTCTATTATTGAGTCTTTTATTGAGTCTCTGCTATTGAGTCTGTTATTGAGTCTCTGTTATTGAGTTTCTGTTATGGTGTCTCTGTTATTGAGGCTTTTATTGAGTGTCAGTCATTGAGGATGTGATATTGAGTCTGTAAATATGTCTGCTATTGACTGTCTGTTATTGAGTCTGTTATTGATTGTGTTATTAAATCTGTGTTATTGAGTATCTGTTATTGAGTGTCTGTTATTGAGTCTGTTATTGAGTCTCTGTTATTGAGTCTCTGTTATTGAGTCTCTGTTATTGAGTCTGTTATTGAATCTCTGTTATTGAGTCTCTGTTATTGTGTGTCTGTTATTGAGTCTGTTGTTGAGTCTCTGTTATTGAGTCTCTGTTATTGTGTGTCAGTTATTGAGTCTGTTGTTGAGTCTCTGTTATTGAGCCTCTGTTATTGAGGCTCTGTTATTGAGTCTGTTATTCAGTCTCTGTCATTGACTCGCTTATTGAGTCTCTGTTATTGAGTCTGCTATTGTGTCTCAGTTATTCAGTCTCTGTTATTGGGTCTATTATTGCGTCTCTGGAAATGCGCCTGTATTGAGAATCTGTTATTGAGCCTGTTATTGAGTCTCTCTCATTGAGTGTCTGATATTGAGTCTGTAAGTGTGTCTGTTATTGAGTCTCTGTTATTGAGTCTCAGTTATTGAGTCTGTTATTCAGCCTGTTATTGAGTCTCAGGTATTCAGTCTCTGTTATTGGGTCTGTTATTGCGTCTCTGTTAATGCGCCTGTTATTGCGACGCTGTTATTGAGCCTGTTATTGCGTCTCTGTCTTTGAGTGTCTGTTATTGAGTCTGTAAAGGTGTCTATTATTGAGTCTCTGTTATTCAGTGTCTGTTATTGATTCTCTGTTATTGAGTCCGTTATTGAGTGTGTGTTATAGTGTATGTTATTGAGTCTCCGTTATTGAGTGTATGTTATTGAGTCTGTTGTTGAGTCTCTGTTATTGAGTGTCTGTTATTGAGTCCCTGCTATTGAGTCTGTTATTGAGCCTCTGTTATTGAGACTCTGCTATTGAGTCTGTTATTGAGTCTCTGTTATTGAGACTCTGTTATTGAGTCTGTTATTGAGTCTCTGGTATTGAGTGTCTGATATTGAGTCTGTAAATGTGTCTGTTATTGAGACTCTGTTATTGAGTGTCTGTTATGGAGTCTGTTATTGAGTCTCTGTTATTGAGTGTCTGTTATGGAGTCTGTTATTGAATCTCTGTTACTGAGAGTCTGTTACAGAGTCTGTTATTGAGTCTCTGTTATTCAGACTCTGTTATTCTGTCAGTTATTGAGTCTCTGTTATTGAGTCTGTTATTGAGCCTGTTATTGAGTGTCTGTTATTGAGTCTGATATTGAATCTCTGTTATTGAGACTCTGTTATTGAATCTCTGTTTTTGAGCCCCTTTTATTGAGTCTCTGTTATTGAGTCTGCTATTGAGTCTCTGTTATGGGGTCTCTGTTATTGAGTGTCTCTTATTCAGTCTGTTGTTGAGTCTCTGTTTTTGAGCCTCTGTTACTGAGTGTCTCTTATTGAGTCTGTTATTGAGTCTCTGCTATTTAATCTGTTATTACGTCTCTGTTATTGAGACTCTGTTATTGAGACGCTGTTATTGAGTCTGTTTTAGAGTCTCTGTCATTGAGTCTGTTTTTGAGTGTGTTATTGAGTCTGTTGTTGAGTCTCTGTTATTGAATCACTGTTATTGAGCTTCTGTTATTGAGTCTGCTATTGAGTCTCAGTTATTCAGTCTCTGTTATTGGGTCTATTATTGCGTCTCTGTTAATGGGTCTGTTATTGAGAAACTGTTATTGAGCCTGTTATTGCGTCTCTGTCATTGAGTGTCTGTTATTGAGTCTGTAAATGTGTCTATTATTGAGTCTCTGTTATTCAGTGTCTGTTATTGAGTCTCTGTTATTGAGTCCGTTATTGAGTGTGTGTTATAGTGTCTGTTATTGAGTCTCTGTTATTGAGTGTATGTTATTGGGTCTGTTGTTGAGTCTCTGTTTTTGAGTCTCTGTCAATGAGTGTCTGATATTGAGTCTGTAAATGTGTCTGCTATTGAGTCTCTGTCATTGAGTGTCTGATATTGAGTCTGTAAATGTGTCTGTTATTGAGTGTCTGTTATTGAGTGCCTGATATTGAGTCTGTAAATGTGTCTGTTATTGGGTCTCTGTTATTGAGTGTCTGTTATTGAGTCTCTGTTATTGAGTTTCTGTTATTCAGTCTGTTATTGAGTCTGTTATTGAATCACTGTTATTGAGTCTCTGTTATTTAGTGTCTGTTATTGAGTCTGTTATTCAGTCTCTGTCATTGAGTGTCTGTTATTGAGTCTGTTATTGAGTCTGCTATTGAGTCTCTGTTATTGAGTCTCAATTATTCAGTCTGTGTTATTGGGTCTATTATTGCGTCCCTGTTAATGCGCCTGTATTGAGAATCTGTTATTGAGCCTGTTATTGAGTCTCTGTCATTGAGTGTCTGATATTGAGTCTGTAAGTGTGTCTGTTATTGAGTCTCTGTTATTGAGTCTCAGTTATTGAGTCTGTTATTCAGCCTGTTATTGAGTCTCAGGTATTCAGTCTCTGTTATTGGGTCTGTTATTGCGTCTCTGTTAATGCGTCTGTTATTGCGACGCTGTTATTGAGCCTGTTATTGCGTCTCTGTCTTTGAGTGTCTGTTATTGAGTCTGTAAAGGTGTCTATTATTGAAGCTCTGTTATTCAGTGTCTGTTATTGATTCTCTGTTATTGAGTCCGTTATTGAGTGTGTGTTATAGTGTATGTTATTGAGTCTCCGTTATTGAGTGTATGTTATTGAGTCTGTTGTTGAGTCTCTGTTATTGAGTGTCTGTTATTGAGTCCCTGCTATTGAGTCTGTTATTGAGCCTCTGTTATTGAGACTCTGCTATTGAGTCTGTTATTGAGTCTCTGTTATTGAGTTTCTGTTATGGTGTCTCTGTTATTGAGGCTTTTATTGAGTGTCAGTCATTGAGGATGTGATATTGAGTCTGTAAATATGTCTGCTATTGACTGTCTGTTATTGAGTCTGTTATTGATTGTGTTATTAAATCTGTGTTATTGAGTATCTGTTATTGAGTGTCTGTTATTGAGTCTGTTATTGAGTCTCTGTTATTGAGTCTCTGTTATTGAGTCTCTGTTATTGAGTCTGTTATTGAATCTCTGTTATTGAGTCTCTGTTAATGTGTGTCTGTTATTGAGTCTGTTGTTGAGTCTCTGTTATTGAGTCTCTGTTATTGTGTGTCAGTTATTGAGTCTGTTGTTGAGTCTCTGTTATTGAGCCTCTGTTATTGAGGCTCTGTTATTGAGTCTGTTATTCAGTCTCTGTTATTGACTCGCTTATTGAGTCTCTGTTATTGAGTCTGCTATTGTGTCTCAGTTATTCAGTCTCTGTTATTGGGTCTATTATTGTGTCTCTGGAAATGCGCCTGTATTGAGAATCTGTTATTGAGCCTGTTATTGAGTCTCTCTCATTGAGTGTCTGATATTGAGTCTGTAAGTGTGTCTGTTATTGAGTCTCAGTTATTGAGTCTGTTATTCAGCCTGTTATTGAGTCTCAGGTATTCAGTCTCTGTTATTGGGTCTGTTATTGCGTCTCTGTTAATGCGTCTGTTATTGCGACGCTGTTATTGAGCCTGTTATTGCGTCTCTGTCTTTGAGTGTCTGTTATTGAGTCTGTAAAGGTGTCTATTATTGAGTCTCTGTTATTCAGTGTCTGTTATTGATTCTCTGTTATTGAGTCCGTTATTGAGTGTGTGTTATAGTGTATGTTATTGAGTCTCCGTTATTGAGTGTATGTTATTGAGTCTGTTGTTGAGTCTCTGTTATTGAGTCTCTGCTATTGAGTCTGTTACTGAGTCTCTGTTACTGAGTCACTCTTACGGAGTCTGTTATTGAGTCTCTGTTATTGAGTCTCTGTTATTGAGTCTGTTATTGAATCTCTGTTATTGAGTCTCTGTTATTGTGTGTCTGTTATTGAGTCTGTTGTTGAGTCTCTGTTATTGAGCCTCTGTTATTGAGGCTCTGTTATTGAGTCTGTTATTCAGTCTCTGTTATTGACTCGCTTATTGAGTCTCTGTTATTGAGCCTCTGTTATTGAGTCGGCTATTGTGTCTCAGTTATTCAGTCTCTGTTATTGGGTCTATTATTGCGTCTCTGGTAATGCGACTGTTATTGAGACTCTGTTATTGAGCCTGTTATTGAGTCTCTGTCATTGAGTGTCTGATAATGAGTCTGCAAATGTGTCTCTGTTATTGAGTGGCTGTTATTGAGTCTGTTATTGAGTCTCTGTTATGGAGTCTCTGTTATTGAGTATCTGTTATTGAGTCTGTTGTTGAGTCTCTGTTATTGAGTCTCTGTTATTGAGTCTGTTTTTGAGCCTCTGTTACTGAGTCTCTTTATTGAGTTGTTATTGAGTCTCTGCTATTGAGTCTCTGTTATTGAGTGTCTGTTATTCAGTCTGTTATTGAGTCTCTGTTATTGAGCCTCTCTTATTGAGTCTGTTATTCAGTCTCTGTTATTGAGTCTCTGTTATTGAGTCTGTTATTGAGTTTGTTATTGAGTCTTTGTTATTGAGTTTCTGTTATTTTGTCTCTGCTATTGAATCTGTTATTGAGACTGTGATATTGAGTCTTTTATTGAGTCTCTGTCATTGAGTGTCTGATATTGAGTCAGTAAATGTGTCTGTTGTTGAGTGTCTGTTATTGAGTGTCTGTTATTGAGTCTGTTATTGAATCTCTGCCTTTGAGTCTGTTATTGAGTCTCTGTTATTGAGACTCTGTTATTGAGTCTGTTATTGAGTCTCTGGTATTGAGTGTCTGATATTGAGTCTGTAAATGTGTCTGTTATTGAGACTCTGTTATTGAGTGTCTGTTATGGAGTCTGTTATTGAGTCTCTGTTATTGAGTGTCTGTTATGGAGTCTGTTATTGAATCTCTGTTACTGAGAGTCTGTTACAGAGTCTGTTATTGAGTCTCTGTTATTCAGACTCTGTTATTCTGTCAGTTATTGAGTCTCTGTTATTGAGTCTGTTATTGAGCCTGTTATTGAGTGTCTGTTATTGAGTCTGATATTGAATCTCTGTTATTGAGACTCTGTTATTGAATCTCTGTTTTTGAGCCCCTTTTATTGAGTCTCTGTTATTGAGTCTGCTATTGAGTCTCTGTTATGGGGTCTCTGTTATTGAGTGTCTCTTATTCAGTCTGTTGTTGAGTCTCTGTTTTTGAGCCTCTGTTACTGAGTCTCTCTTATTGAGTCTGTTATTGAGTCTCTGCTATTTAATCTGTTATTACGTCTCTGTTATTGAGACTCTGTTATTGAGACGCTGTTATTGAGTCTGTTTTAGAGTCTCTGTCATTGAGTCTGTTTTTGAGTGTGTTATTGAGTCTGTTGTTGAGTCTCTGTTATTGAATCACTGTTATTGAGCTTCTGTTATTGAGTCTGCTATTGAGTCTCAGTTATTCAGTCTCTGTTATTGGGTCTATTATTGCGTCTCTGTTAATGGGTCTGTTATTGAGAAACTGTTATTGAGCCTGTTATTGCGTCTCTGTCATTGAGTGTCTGTTATTGAGTCTGTAAATGTGTCTATTATTGAGTCTCTGTTATTCAGTGTCTGTTATTGAGTCTCTGTTATTGAGTCCGTTATTGAGTGTGTGTTATAGTGTCTGTTATTGAGTCTCTGTTATTGAGTGTATGTTATTGGGTCTGTTGTTGAGTCTCTGTTTTTGAGTCTCTGTCAATGAGTGTCTGATATTGAGTCTGTAAATGTGTCTGCTATTGAGTCTCTGTCATTGAGTGTCTGATATTGAATCTGTAAATGTGTCTGTTATTGAGTGTCTGTTATTGAGTGCCTGATATTGAGTCTGTAAATGTGTCTGTTATTGGGTCTCTGTTATTGAGTGTCTGTTATTGAGTCTCTGTTATTGAGTTTCTGTTATTCAGTCTGTTATTGAGTCTGTTATTGAATCACTGTTATTGAGTCTCTGTTATTTAGTGTCTGTTATTGAGTCTGTTATTCAGTCTCTGTCATTGAGTGTCTGTTATTGAGTCTGTTATTGAGTCTGCTATTGAGTCTCTGTTATTGAGTCTCAATTATTCAGTCTGTGTTATTGGGTCTATTATTGCGTCCCTGTTAATGCGCCTGTATTGAGAATCTGTTATTGAGCCTGTTATTGAGTCTCTGTCATTGAGTGTCTGATATTGAGTCTGTAAGTGTGTCTGTTATTGAGTCTCTGTTATTGAGTCTCAGTTATTGAGTCTGTTATTCAGCCTGTTATTGAGTCTCAGGTATTCAGTCTCTGTTATTGGGTCTGTTATTGCGTCTCTGTTAATGCGTCTGTTATTGCGACGCTGTTATTGAGCCTGTTATTGCGTCTCTGTCTTTGAGTGTCTGTTATTGAGTCTGTAAAGGTGTCTATTATTGAGTCTCTGTTATTCAGTGTCTGTTATTGATTCTCTGTTATTGAGTCCGTTATTGAGTGTGTGTTATAGTGTATGTTATTGAGTCTCCGTTATTGAGTGTATGTTATTGAGTCTGTTGTTGAGTCTCTGTTATTGAGTGTCTGTTATTGAGTCCCTGCTATTGAGTCTGTTATTGAGCCTCTGTTATTGAGACTCTGCTATTGAGTCTGTTATTGAGTCTCTGTTATTGAGTTTCTGTTATGGTGTCTCTGTTATTGAGGCTTTTATTGAGTGTCAGTCATTGAGGATGTGATATTGAGTCTGTAAATATGTCTGCTATTGACTGTCTGTTATTGAGTCTGTTATTGATTGTGTTATTAAATCTGTGTTATTGAGTATCTGTTATTGAGTGTCTGTTATTGAATCTGTTATTGAGTCTCTGTTATTGAGTCTCTGTTATTGAGTCTCTGTTATTGAGTCTGTTATTGAATCTCTGTTATTGAGTCTCTGTTATTGTGTGTCTGTTATTGAGTCTGTTGTTGAGTCTCTGTTATTGAGTCTCTGTTATTGTGTGTCAGTTATTGAGTCTGTTGTTGAGTCTCTGTTATTGAGCCTCTGTTATTGAGGCTCTGTTATTGAGTCTGTTATTCAGTCTCTGTTATTGACTCGCTTATTGAGTCTCTGTTATTGAGTCTGCTATTGTGTCTCAGTTATTCAGTCTCTGTTATTGGGTCTATTATTGCGTCTCTGGAAATGCGCCTGTATTGAGAATCTGTTATTGAGCCTGTTATTGAGTCTCTCTCATTGAGTGTCTGATATTGAGTCTGTAAGTGTGTCTGTTATTGAGTCTCTGTTATTGAGTCTCAGTTATTGAGTCTGTTATTCAGCCTGTTATTGAGTCTCAGGTATTCAGTCTCTGTTATTGGGTCTGTTATTGCGTCTCTGTTAATGCGTCTGTTATTGCGACGCTGTTATTGAGCCTGTTATTGCGTCTCTGTCTTTGAGTGTCTGTTATTGAGTCTGTAAAGGTGTCTATTATTGAGTCTCTGTTATTCAGTGTCTGTTATTGATTCTCTGTTATTGAGTCCGTTATTGAGTGTGTGTTATAGTGTATGTTATTGAGTCTCCGTTATTGAGTGTATGTTATTGAGTCTGTTGTTGAGTCTCTGTTATTGAGTCTCTGCTATTGAGTCTGTTACTGAGTCTCTGTTACTGAGTCACTCTTACGGAGTCTGTTATTGAGTCTCTGTTATTGAGTCTCTGTTATTGAGTCTGTTATTGAATCTCTGTTATTGAGTCTCTGTTATTGTGTGTCTGTTATTGAGTCTGTTGTTGAGTCTCTGTTATTGAGCCTCTGTTATTGAGGCTCTGTTATTGAGTCTGTTATTCAGTCTCTGTTATTGACTCGCTTATTGAGTCTCTGTTATTGAGCCTCTGTTATTGAGTCGGCTATTGTGTCTCAGTTATTCAGTCTCTGTTATTGGGTCTATTATTGCGTCTCTGGTAATGCGACTGTTATTGAGACTCTGTTATTGAGCCTGTTATTGAGTCTCTGTCATTGAGTGTCTGATAATGAGTCTGCAAATGTGTCTCTGTTATTGAGTGGCTGTTATTGAGTCTGTTATTGAGTCTCTGTTATGGAGTCTCTGTTATTGAGTATCTGTTATTGAGTCTGTTGTTGAGCCTCTGTTATTGAGTCTCTGTTATTGAGTCTGTTTTTGAGCCTCTGTTACTGAGTCTCTTTATTGAGTTGTTATTGAGTCTCTGCTATTGAGTCTCTGTTATTGAGTGTCTGTTATTCAGTCTGTTATTGAGTCTCTGTTATTGAGCCTCTCTTATTGAGTCTGTTATTCAGTCTCTGTTATTGAGTCTCTGTTATTGAGTCTGTTATTGAGTTTGTTATTGAGTCTTTGTTATTGAGTTTCTGTTATTTTGTCTCTGCTATTGAATCTGTTATTGAGACTGTGATATTGAGTCTTTTATTGAGTCTCTGTCATTGAGTGTCTGATATTGAGTCAGTAAATGTGTCTGTTGTTGAGTGTCTGTTATTGAGTGTCTGTTATTGAATCTGTTATTGAATCTCTGCTATTGAGTCTGTTATTGAGTCTCTGGTATTGAGTGTCTGATATTGAGTCTGTAAATGTGTCTGTTATTGAGACTCTGTTATTGAGTGTCTGTTATGGAGTCTGTTATTGAGTCTCTGTTATTGAGTGTCTGTTATGGAGTCTGTTATTGAATCTCTGTTACTGAGAGTCTGTTACAGAGTCTGTTATTGAGTCTCTGTTATTCAGACTCTGTTATTCTGTCAGTTATTGAGTCTCTGTTATTGAGTCTGTTATTGAGCCTGTTATTGAGTGTCTGTTATTGAGTCTGATATTGTATCTCTGTTATTGAGACTCTGTTATTGAATCTCTGTTTTTGAGCCCCTTTTATTGAGTCTCTGTTATTGAGTCTGCTATTGAGTCTCTGTTATGGGGTCTCTGTTATTGAGTGTCTCTTATTCAGTCTGTTGTTGAGTCTCTGTTTTTGAGCCTCTGTTACTGAGTCTCTCTTATTGAGTCTGTTATTGAGTCTCTGCTATTTAATCTGTTATTACGTCTCTGTTATTGAGACTCTGTTATTGAGACGCTGTTATTGAGTCTGTTTTAGAGTCTCTGTCATTGAGTCTGTTTTTGAGTGTGTTATTGAGTCTGTTGTTGAGTCTCTGTTATTGAGCCTCTGTTATTGAGGCTCTGTTATTGAGTCTCTTATTCAGTCTCTGTTATTGAATCACTGTTATTGAGCTTCTGTTATTGAGTCTGCTATTGAGTCTCAGTTATTCAGTCTCTGTTATTGGGTCTATTATTGCGTCTCTGTTAATGGGTCTGTTATTGAGAATCTGTTATTGAGCCTGTTATTGCATCTCTGTCATTGAGTGTCTGTTATTGAGTCTGTAAATGTGTCTATTATTGAGTCTCTGTTATTCAGTGTCTGTTATTGAGTCTCTGTTATTGAGTCCGTTATTGAGTGTGTGTTATAGTGTCTGTTATTGAGTCTCTGTTATTGAGTGTATGTTATTGGGTCTGTTGTTGAGTCTCTGTTTTTGAGTCTCTGTCAATGAGTGTCTGATATTGAGTCTGTAAATGTGTCTGCTATTGAGTCTCTGTCATTGAGTGTCTGATTTTGAGTCTGTAAATGTGTCTGTTATTGAGTGTCTGTTATTGAGTGCCTGATATTGAGTCTGTTATTGAGTCTGTTATTGAATCACTGTTATTGAGTCTCTGTTATTTAGTGTCTGTTATTGAGTCTGTTATTGAGTTTCTGTTATTGAGTCTGTTATTGAGTCTGTTATTGAATCACTGTTATTGAGTCTCTGTTATTTAGTGTCTGTTATTGAGTCTGTTATTCAGTCTCTGTCATTGAGTGTCTGTTATTGAGTCTGTTATTGAGTCTGCTATTGAGTCTCTGTTATTGAGTCTCAATTATTCAGTCTGTGTTATTGTGTCTATTATTGCGTCCCTGTTAATGCGCCTGTATTGAGAATCTGTTATTGAGCCTGTTATTGAGTCTCTGTCATTGAGTGTCTGATATTGAGTCTGTAAGTGTGTCTGTTATTGAGTCTCTGTTATTGAGTCTCAGTTATTGAGTCTGTTGTTCAGCCTGTTATTGAGTCTCAGGTATTCAGTCTCTGTTATTGGGTCTGTTATTGCGTCTCTGTTAATGCGTCTGTTATTGCGACGCTGTTATTGAGCCTGTTATTGCGTCTCTGTCTTTGAGTGTCTGTTATTGAGTCTGTAAAGGTGTCTATTATTGAGTCTCTGTTATTCAGTGTCTGTTATTGATTCTCTGTTATTGAGTCCGTTATTGAGTGTGTGTTATAGTGTATGTTATTGAGTCTCCGTTATTGAGTGTATGTTATTGAGTCTGTTGTTGAGTCTCTGTTATTGAGTGTCTGTTATTGAGTCCCTGCTATTGAGTCTGTTATTGAGCCTCTGTTATTGAGACTCTGCTATTGAGTCTGTTATTGAGTCTCTGTTACTGAGTCACTCCTACGGAGTCTGTTATTGAATCTCTGTTATTGAGTCTCTGTTATTGAGTCTGTTATTGAGTCTGTTATTGAGTCTCTGTTATTGAGTCTCTGTTATTGAGTCTGTTATTGAATCTCTGTTATTGAGTCTCTGTTATTGCGTGTCTGTTATTGAGTCTGTTGTTGAGTCTCTGTTATTGAGCCTCTGTTATTGAGGCTCTGTTATTGAGTCTGTTATTCAGTCTCTGTTATTGACTCGCTTATTGAGTCTCTGTTATTGAGCCTCTGTTATTGAGTCTGCTATTGTGTCTCAGTTATTCAGTCTCTGTTATTGGGTCTATTATTGCATCTCTGGTAATGCGACTGTTATTGAGACTCTGTTATTGAGCCTGTTATTGAGTCTCTGTCATTGAGTGTCTGATAATGAGTCTGCAAATGTGTCTCTGTTATTGAGTGGCTGTTATTGAGTCTGTTATTGAGTCTCTGTTATGGAGTCTCTGTTATTGAGTATCTGTTATTGAGTCTGTTGTTGAGTCTCTGTTATTGAGTCTCTGTTATTGAGTCTGTTTTTGAGCCTCTGTTACTGAGTCTCTTTATTGAGTTGTTATTGAGTCTCTGCTATTGAGTCTCTGTTATTGAGTGTCTGTTATTCAGTCTGTTATTGAGTCTCTGTTATTGAGCCTCTCTTATTGAGTCTGTTATTCAGTCTCTGTTATTGAGTCTCTGTTATTGAGTCTGTTATTGAGTTTGTTATTGAGTCTTTGTTATTGAGTTTCTGTTATTTTGTCTCTGCTATTGAATCTGTTATTGAGACTGTGATATTGAGTCTTTTATTGAGTCTCTGTCATTGAGTGTCTGATATTGAGTCAGTAAATGTGTCTGTTGTTGAGTGTCTGTTATTGAGTGTCTGTTATTGAGTCTGTTATTGAATCTCTGCCTTTGAGTCTGTTATTGAGTCTCTGTTATTGAGACTCTGTTATTGAGTCTGTTATTGAGTCTCTGGTATTGAGTGTCTGATATTGAGTCTGTAAATGTGTCTGTTATTGAGACTCTGTTATTGAGTGTCTGTTATGGAGTCTGTTATTGAGTCTCTGTTATTGAGTGTCTGTTATGGAGTCTGTTATTGAATCTCTGTTACTGAGAGTCTGTTACAGAGTCTGTTATTGAGTCTCTGTTATTCAGACTCTGTTATTCTGTCAGTTATTGAGTCTCTGTTATTGAGTCTGTTATTGAGCCTGTTATTGAGTGTCTGTTATTGAGTCTGATATTGAATCTCTGTTATTGAGACTCTGTTATTGAATCTCTGTTTTTGAGCCCCTTTTATTGAGTCTCTGTTATTGAGTCTGCTATTGAGTCTCTGTTATGGGGTCTCTGTTATTGAGTGTCTCTAATTCAGTCTGTTGTTGAGTCTCTGTTTTTGAGCCTCTGTTACTGAGTCTCTCTTATTGAGTCTGTTATTGAGTCTCTGCTATTTAATCTGTTATTACGTCTCTGTTATTAAGACTCCGTTATTGAGACGCTGTTATTGAGTCTGTTTTAGAGTCTCTGTCATTGAGTCTGTTTTTGAGTGTGTTATTGAGTCTGTTGTTGAGTCTCTGTTATTGAGCCTCTGTTATTGAGGCTCTGTTATTCAGTCTCTGTTATTGACTCGCTTATTGTGTCTCTGTTATTGAGCCTCTGTTATTGAGTCTGCTATTGTGTCTCAGTTATTCAGTCTCTGTAATTGGGTCTATTATTGCGTCTCTGGTAATGCGACTGTTATTGAGACTCTGTTATTGAGCCTGTTATTGAGTCTCTGTTATTGAGTCTCTGTTATTGAGTCTGCTATTGAGTCACTGTTATTGAGTCTCTGTTATTGAGTCTCTGTTATTGAGTCTGTTATTGAGTCTCTTTATTGAGTTGTTATTGAGTCTCTGCTATTGAGTCTCTGTTATTGAGTGTCCGTTATTCAGTCTGTTATTGAGTCTCTGTTATTGAGCCTCTCTTATTGAGTCTGTTATTCAGTCTCTGTTATTGAGTTTGTTATTGAGTCTGTTATTGAGTTTGTTGTTGAGTCTTTGTTATTGAGTTTCTGTTATTTTGTCTCTGCTATTGAATCTGTTATTGAGACTGTGATATTGAGTCTTTTATTGAGTCTCTGTCATTGAGTGTCTGATATTGAGTCAGTAAATGTGTCTGTTGTTGAGTGTCTGTTATTGAGTGTCTGTTATTGAGTCTATTATTGAATCTCTGCCTTTGAGTCTGTTATTGATTCTGCTATTGAGTCTCTGTTATTGAGTCTCAATTATTCAGTCTGTGTTATTGGGTCTATTATTGCGTCCCTGTTAATGCGCCTGTATTGAGAATCTGTTATTGAGCCTGTTATTGAGTCT
This sequence comes from Mobula birostris, assembly GCF_030028105.1. Lineage (NCBI taxonomy): Eukaryota > Metazoa > Chordata > Chondrichthyes > Myliobatiformes > Myliobatidae > Mobula > Mobula birostris. The sequence goes on from NW_027274163.1 coordinate 105,871, forward strand.
CTGTCATTGAGTGTCTGATATTGAGTCTGTAAGTGTGTCTGTTATTGAGTCTCTGTTATTGAGTCTCAGTTATTGAGTCTGTTATTCAGCCTGTTATTGAGTCTCAGGTATTCAGTCTCTGTTATTGGGTCTATTATTGCGTCTCTGTTAATGCGTCTGTTATTGCGACGCTGTTATTGAGCCTGTTATTGCGTCTCTGTCTTTGAGTGTCTGTTATTGAGTCTGTAAAGGTGTCTATTATTGAGTGTCTGTTATTCAGTGTCTGTTATTGATTCTCTGTTATTGAGTCCGTTATTGAGTGTGTGTTATAGTGTATGTTATTGAGTCTCCGTTATTGAGTGTATGTTATTGAGTCTGTTGTTGAGTCTCTGTTATTGAGTGTCTGTTATTGAGTCCCTGCTGTTGAATCTGTTATTGAGCCTCTGTTATTGAGACTCTGCTATTGAGTCTGTTATTGAGTCTCTGTTACTGAGTCACTCTTATGGAGTCTGTTATTGAATCTCTGTTATTGAGTCTCTGTTATTGAGTCTGTTATTGAGTCTGTTAGTGAGTCTCTGTTATTGAGTCTCTATTATTGAGTCTGTTATTCAGTCTCTATTATTGAGTCTGTTATTGAGTCTCTGTTATTGAGTCTCTGTTATTGAGTCTCTATTATTGAGTCTGTTATTCAGTCTGTATTATTGAGTCTTTTATTGAGTCTCTGCTATTGAGTCTGTTATTGAGTCTCTGTTATTGAGTTTCTGTTATGGTGTCTCTGTTATTGAGGCTTTTATTGAGTGTCAGTCATTGAGGATGTGATATTGAGTCTGTAAATATGTCTGCTATTGACTGTCTGTTATTGAGTCTGTTATTGAGTGTGTTATTAAATCTGTGTTATTGAGTGTCTGTTATTGAATCTGTGTTATTGAGTCTCTCTTATTGACTGTCTGTTATTGAGTCTGTTATTGAGTCTCTGTTATTGCGTCTCTGTTATTGAGTCTCTGTTATTGAGTCTGTTATTGAATCTCTGTTATTGAGTCTCTGTTATTGTGTGTCTGTTATTGAGTCTGTTGTTGAGTCTCTGTTATTGAGCCTCTGTTATTGAGGCTCTGTTATTCAGTCTCTGTTATTGACTCGCTTATTGTGTCTCTGTTATTGAGCCTCTGTTATTGAGTCTGCTATTGTGTCTCAGTTATTCAGTCTCTGTAATTGGGTCTATTATTGCGTCTCTGGTAATGCGACTGTTATTGAGACTCTGTTATTGAGCCTGTTATTGAGTCTCTGTCATTGAGTATCTGATAATGAGTCTGCAAATGTGTCTCTGTTATGGAGTCTCTGTTATTGAGTATCTGTTATTGAGTCTGTTGTTGAGTCTCTGTTATTGAGTCTCTGTTATTGAGTCTGTTATTGAGTCTCTTTATTGAGTTGTTATTGAGTCTCTGCTATTGAGTCTCTGTTATTGAGTGTCTGTTATTCAGTCTGTTATTGAGTCTCTGTTATTGAGCCTCTCTTATTGAGTCTGTTATTCAGTCTCTGTTATTGAGTTTGTTATTGAGTCTGTTATTGAGTTTGTTGTTGAGTCTTTGTTATTGAGTTTCTGTTATTTTGTCTCTGCTATTGAATCTGTTGTTGAGACTGTGATATTGAGTCTTTTATTGAGTCTCTGTCATTGAGTGTCTGATATTGAGTCAGTAAATGTGTCTGTTGTTGAGTGTCTGTTATTGAGTGTCTGTTATTGAGTCTGTTATTGAATCTCTGCCTTTGAGTCTGTTATTGATTCTCTGTTATTGAGACTCTGTTATTGAGTCTGTTATTGAGTCTCTGGTATTGAGTGTCTGATATTGAGTCTGTAAATGTGTCTGTTATTGAGACTCTGTTATTGAGTGTCTGTTATGGAGTCTGTTATTGAGTCTCTGTTATTGAGTCTCTATTGAGTCTGTTATTGAGTCTCTGTTATTGAGTCTGTTATTGAATCTGTATTATTGAGACTCTGTTATTGAGGCTGTTATTGAGTCTCTGTAATTGAGTCTGTTATTGAGTCTCTGTTATTGTGTCTGTTATTGTGTCTCTGTTATTGAGTCTGTTATCGAGTCTCTGAAATTTTCTGTGATTGAGTATCTGTTATTGAATTTGCTATTGAGGCTCTGTTATTGAGTCTGTTTTTGAGTCTCTGTCATTGAATATGTTATTGAGTCTCTGTTATTGAGTTTGTTATTGAATCTCTGTTACTGAGAGTCTGTTACAGAGTCTGTTATTGAGTCTCTGTTATTCAGACTCTGTTATTCTGTCAGTTATTGAGTCTCTGTTATTGAGTCTGTTATTGAGCCTGTTATTGAGTGTCTGTTATTGAGTCTGATATTGAATCTCTGTTATTGAGACTCTGTTATTGAATCTCTGTTTTTGAGCCCCTTTTATTGAGTCTCTGTTATTGAGTCTGCTATTGAGTCTCTGTTATGGGGTCTCTGTTATTGAGTGTCTCTTATTCAGTCTGTTGTTGAGTCTCTGTTTTTGAGCCTCTGTTACTGAGTCTCTCTTATTGAGTCTGTTATTGAGTCTCTGCTATTTAATCTGTTATTACGTCTCTGTTATTGAGACTCTGTTATTGAGACGCTGTTATTGAGTCTGTTTTAGAGTCTCTGTCATTGAGTCTGTTTTTGAGTGTGTTATTGAGTCTGTTATTGAGTCTCTGTTATTGAGCCTCTGTTATTGAGGCTCTGTTATTGAGTCTCTTATTCAGTCTCTGTTATTGAATCACTGTTATTGAGCTTCTGTTATTGAGTCTGCTATTGAGTCTCTGTTATTGAGTCTCAGTTATTCAGTCTCTGTTATTGGGTCTATTATTGCGTCTCTGTTAATGGGTCTGTTATTGAGAATCTGTTATTGAGCCTGTTATTGCGTCTCTGTCATTGAGTGTCTGTTATTGAGTCTGTAAATGTGTCTATTATTGAGTCTCTGTTATTCAGTGTCTGTTATTGAGTCTCTGTTATTGAGTCCGTTATTGAGTGTGTGTTATAGTGTCTGTTATTGAGTCTCTGTTTTTGAGTGTATGTTATTGGGTCTGTTGTTGAGTCTCTGTTTTTGAGTCTCTGTCAATGAGTGTCTGATATTGAGTCTGTAAATGTGTCTGCTATTGAGTCTCTGTCATTGAGTGTCTGATATTGAGTCTGTAAATTTGTCTGTTATTGGGTCTCTATAATTGAGTGTCTGTTATTGAGTCTCTGTTATTGAGTTTCTGTTATTGAGTCTGTTATTGAGTCTGTTATTGAATCACTGTTATTGAGTCTCTGTTATTTAGTGTCTGTTATTGAGTCTGTTATTCAGTCTCTGTCATTGAGTGTCTGTTATTGAGTCTGCTATTGAGTCTCTGTTATTGAGTCTCAGTTATTCATTCTGTGTTATTGGGTCTATTATTGCGTCCCTGTTAATGCGCCTGTATTGAGAATCTGTTATTGAGCCTGTTATTGAGTCTCTGTCATTGAGTGTCTGATATTGAGTCTGTAAGTGTGTCTGTTATTGAGTCTCTGTTATTGAGTCTCAGTTATAGAGTCTGTTATTCAGCCTGTTATTGAGTCTCAGGTATTCAGTCTCTGTTATTGGGTCTATTATTGCGTCTCTGTTAATGCGTCTGTTATTGCGACGCTGTTATTGAGCCTGTTATTGCGTCTCTGTAATTGAGTGTCTGATATTGAGTCTGTAAGTGTGTCTGTTATTGAGTCTCTGTTATTGAGTCGCAGTTATTGAGTCTGTTATTCAGCCTGTTATTGAGTCTCAGGTATTCAGTCTCTGTTATTGGGTCTATTATTGCGTCTCTGTTAATGCGTCTGTTATTGCGACGCTGTTATTGAGCCTGTTATTGCGTCTCTGTCTTTGAGTGTCTGTTATTGAGTCTGTAAATGTGTCTATTATTGAGTCTCTGTTATTCAGTGTCTGTTATTGAGTCTCTGCTATTGAGTCTGTTATTGAGTGTGTGTTATAGTGTATGTTATTGAGTCTCCGTTATTGAGTGTATGTTATTGAGTCTGTTGTTGAGTCTCTGTTATTGAGTGTCTGTTATTGAGTCCCTGCTATTGAGTCTGTTATTGAGCCTCTGTTATTGAGACTCTGCTATTGAGTCTGTTATTGAGTCTCTGTTACTGAGTCACTCTTATGGAGTCTGTTATTGAATCTCTGTTATTGAGTCTCTGTTATTGAGTCTGTTATTGAGTCTCTGTTATTGAGTCTCTATTATTGAGTCTGTTATTCAGTCTCTATTATTAAGTCTGTTATTGAGTCTCTGTTATTGAGTCTCTGTTATTGAGTCTCTATTATTGAGTCTGTTATTCAGTCTCTATTATTGAGTCTTTTATTGAGTCTCTGCTATTGAGTCTGTTATTGAGTCTCTGTTATTGAGTTTCTGTTATGGTGTCTCTGTTATTGAGGCTTTTATTGAGTGTCAGTCATTGAGGATGTGATATTGAGTCTGTAAATATGTCTGCTATTGATTTTCTGTTATTGAGTCTGTTATTGAGTGTGTTATTAAATCTGTGTTATTGAGTATCTGTTATTGAGTGTCTGTTATTGAGTCTGTTATTGAATCTGTGTTATTGAGTCTCTCTTATTGACTGTCTGTTATTGAGTCTGTTATTGAGTCTCTGTTATTGAGTCTCTGTTATTGAGTCTCTGTAATTGAGTCTGTTATTGAATCTCTGTTATTGAGTCTCTGTTATTGTGTGTCTGTTATTGAGTCTGTTGTTGAGTCTCTGTTATTGAGCCTCTGTTATTGAGGCTCTGTTATTGAGTCTGTTATTCAGTCTCTGTTATTGACTCGCTTATTGAGTGTCTGTTATTGAGCCTCTGTTATTGAGTCTGCTATTGTGTCTCAGTTATTCAGTATCTGTTATTGGGTCTATTATTGCGTCTCTGGTAATGCGACTGTTATTGAGACTCTGTTATTGAGTCTGTTATTGAGTCTCTGTTATGGAGTCTCTGTTATTGAGTATCTGTTATTGAGTCTGTTGTTGAGTCTCTGTTATTGAGTCTCTGTTATTGAGTCTGTTATTGAGTCTGTTATTGAGTCTCTTTACTGAGTTGTTATTGAGTCTCTGCTATTGAGTCTCTGTTATTGAGTGTCTGTTATTCAGTCTGTTATTGAGTCTCTGTTATTGAGCCTCTCTTATTGAGTCTGTTATTCAGTCTCTGTTATTGAGTCTCTGTTATTGAGTCTGTTATTGAGTTTGTTATTGAGTCTTTGCTATTGAGTTTCTGTTATTTTGTCTCTGCTATTGAATCTGTTATTGAGACTGTGATATTGAGTCTTTTATTGAGTCTCTGTCATTGAGTGTCTGATATTGAGTCAGTAAATGTGTCTGTTGTTGAGTGTCTGTTATTGAGTGTCTGTTACTGAGTCTGTTATTGAATCTCTGCCTTTGAGTCAGTTATTGAGTCTCTGTTATTGAGACTGTTATTGAGTCTGTTATTGAGTCTTTGGTATTGAGTGTCTGATATTGAGTCTGTAAATGTGTCTGTTATTGAGACTCTGTTATTGAGTGTCTGTTATGGAGTCTGTTATTGAGTCTCTGTTATTGAGTCTCTATTGAGTCTGTTATTGAGTCTCTGTTATTGAGTCTGTTATTGAATCTGTATTATTGAGACTGTTATTGAGGCTGTTATTGAGTCTCTGTAATTGAGTCTGTTATTGAGTCTCTGTTATTGTGTCTGTTATTGTGTCTCTGTTATTGAGTCTGTTATCGAGTCTCTGAAATTTTCTGTGATTGAGTATCTGTTATTGAATTTGCTATTGAGGCTCTGTTATTGAGTCTGTTTTTGAGTCTCTGTCATTGAGACTCTGTCATTGAGTCTGTTATTGAGTCTCTGTTATTGAATATGTTATTGAGTCTCTGTTATTGAGTTTGTTATTGAATCTCTGTTACTGAGAGTCTGCTACAGAGTCTGTTATTGAGTCTCTGTTATTCAGACTCTGTTATTCTGTCAGTTATTGAGTCTCTGTTATTGAGTCTGTTATTGAGCCTGTTATTGAGTGTCTGTTATTGAGTCTGATATTGAATCTCTGTTATTAAGACTCTGTTATTGAATCTCTGTTTTTGAGCCCCTTTTATTGAGTCTCTGTTATTGAGTCTGCTATTGAGTCTCTGTTATGGGGTCTCTGTTATTGAGTGTCTCTTATTCAGTCTGTTGTTGAGTCTCTGTTTTTGAGCCTCTGTTACTGAGTCTCTCTTATTGAGTCTGTTATTGAGTCTCTGCTATTTAATCTGTTATTACGTCTCTGTTATTGAGACTCTGTTATAGAGACGCTGTTATTGAGTCTGTTTTAGAGTCTCTGTCATTGAGTCTGTTTTTGAGTGTGTTATTGAGTCTGTTATTGAGTCTCTGTTATTGAGCCTCTGTTATTGAGGCTCTGTTATTGAGTCTCTTATTCAGTCTCTGTTATTGAATCACTGTTATTGAGCTTCTGTTATTGAGTCTGCTATTGAGTCTCTGTTATTGAGTCTCAGTTATTCAGTCTCTGTTATTGGGTCTATTATTGCGTCTCTGTTAATGGGTCTGTTATTGAGAATCTGTTATTGAGCCTGTTATTGCGTCTCTGTCATTGAGTGTCTGTTATTGAGTCTGTAAATGTGTCTATTATTGAGTCTCTGTTATTCAGTGTCTGTTATTGAGTCTCTGTTATTGAGTCCGTTATTGAGTGTGTGTTATAGTGTCTGTTATTGAGTCTCTGTTTTTGAGTGTATGTTATTGGGTCTGTTGTTGAGTCTCTGTTTTTGAGTCTCTGTCAATGAGTGTCTGATATTGAGTCTGTAAATGTGTCTGTTATTGGGTCTCTATAATTGAGTGTCTGTTATTGAGTCTCTGTTATTGAGTTTCTGTTATTGAGTCTGTTATTGAGTCTGTTATTGAATCACTGTTATTGAGTCTCTGTTATTTAGTGTCTGTTATTGAGTCTGTTATTCAGTCTCTGTCATTGAGTGTCTGTTATTGAGTCTGTTATTGAGTCTGCTATTGAGTCTCTGTTATTGAGTCTCAGTTATTCAGTCTGTGTTATTGGGTCTATTATTGCGTCCCTGTTAATGCGCCTGTATTGAGAATCTGTTATTGAGCCTGTTATTGAGTCTCTGTCATTGAGTGTCCGATATTGAGTCTGTAAGTGTGTCTGTTATTGAGTCTCTGTTATTGAGTCTCAGTTATTGAGTCTGTTATTCAGCCTGTTATTGAGTCTCAGGTATTCAGTCTCTGTTATTGGGTCTATTATTGCGTCTCTGTTAATGCGTCTGTTATAGAGACGCTGTTATTGAGCCTGTTGTTGCGTCTCTGTCTTTGAGTGTCTGTTATTGAGTCTGTAAATGTGTCTATTATTGAGTCTCTGTTATTCAGTGTCTGTTATTGAGTCTCTGTTATTGAGTCTGTTATTGAGTGTGTGTTATAGTGTATGTTATTTAGTCTCCGTTATTGAGTGTATGTTATTGAGTCTGTTGTTGAGTCTCTGTTTTTGAGTCTCTGTCATTCAGTGTCTGATATTGAGTCTGTAAATGTGTCTGTTATTGAATGTCTGTTATTTAGTGTCTGTTATTGAGTCTGTTATTGAGTCTGTTATTGTGTCTCTGTTATTGAGTCTATTACTGCGTCCGTGTTAATGCGATTGTATTGAGAATCTGTTATTGAATCTCTGTCGTTGAGTGTCTGATATTGAGTCTGCAAGTGTGTCTGCTATTGAGTCTCAGTTATTGAGTCTGTTATTCAGCCTGTTATTGAGTCTCTGTTATTGAGTTTCTGTTATGGTGTCTCTGTTATTGAGTCTCTGTTATTGAGACTTTTATTGAGTCTCTGTCATTGAGGGTCTGATATTGAGTCTGTAAATGTGTCTGTTATTGAGTCTCTATTATTGAGTCTGTTATTGTGTCTGTTATTGAGTCTCTGTTATTGATTGTGTGTTATAGTGTCTGTTATTGAGTGTATGTTATTGAGTCTGTTGTTGAGTCTTTGTTTTTGAGTCTCTGTCATTGAGTGTCTGAATTTGAGTCTGTAAATGTGTCTGTTATTGAGCCTCTGTTATTGAGTCTGTTATTGAGTCTCTGCTATTGAGTCTCTGTTATTGAGTGTGGGTTATTGAGTCTGTTATTGAGTCTCTGTTACTGAGTCTCTCTTATTGAGTCTGTTATTGAATCTCTGTTATTGAGTCTCTGTCATTGAGTGTCTGATATTGAGTCCATAAATGTGTCTGTTATTAAGTCTCTGTTATTGAGTTTCTGTTATTGAATCTCTGTTTTTGAGTGTCTGTTATTGAGTGTCTGTTATTGAGTGTGTTATTGAGTTTCTTATTGAGTCTATGTTATTGAGTTTCTGTTATTGAGTGTCTGATATTGAGTCAGTAAATGTGTCTGTTGTTGAGTGTCTGTTATTGAGTGTCTGTTATTGAGTGTGCGTTATAGTGTATGTTATTGAGTCTCTGTTATTGAGTGTATGTTATTGAGTCTGTTATTCAGCCTGTTATTGAGTCCCTGTTATTGAGTTTCTGTTATGGTGTCTCTGTTATTGAGTCTCTGTTATTGAGACTTTTATAGAGTCTCTGTCATTCAGGGTCTGATATTGAGTCTGTAAATGTGTCTGTTATTGAGTCTCTATTATTGAGTCTGTTATTTAGTGTCTATTATTGAGTCTGTTATTGAGTCTCTGTTATTGAGTCTCTATTATTGAGTCTGTTATTCAGTGTCTAATATTGAGTCTGTTATTGAGTCTGTTATTGAATCTCTGTTATTGAGTCTCTGTTATTGAGTCTGTTATTGAGTCTGTTATTGAGTCTCTGTTATTGAGTTTCTGCTATTGAGTCTCTGTTATTGAGTGTGGGTTATTGAGTCTGTTATTGAGTCTCTGTTACTGAGTCTCTCTTATTGAGTCTGTTATTGAATCTCTGTTATTGAGTCTCTGTCATTGAGTGTCTGATGTTGAGTCCGTAAATGTGTCTGTTATTAAGTCTCTGTTATTGAGTTTCTGTTATTGAATCTCTGTTTTTGAGTGTCTGTTATTGAGTGTCTGTTATTGAGTGTGTTATTGAGTTTGTTATTGAGTCTATGTTATTGAGTTTCTGTTATTGAGTGTCTGATATTGAGTCAGTAAATGTGTCTGTTGTTGAGTGTCTGTTATTGAGTGTCTGTTATTGAGTGTGCGTTATAGTGTATGTTATTGAGTCTCTGTTATTGAGTGTATGTTATTGAGTCTGTTATTCAGCCTGTTATTGAGTCCCTGTTATTGAGTTTCTGTTATGGTGTCTCTGTTATTGAGTCTCTGTTATTGAGACTTTTATAGAGTCTCTGTCATTCAGGGTCTGATATTGAGTCTGTAAATGTGTCTGTTATTGAGTGTCTGTTATTGAGTCTCTATTATTGAGTCTGTTATTTAGTGTCTATTATTGAGTCTGTTATTGAGTCTCTGTTATTGAGTCTCTATTATTGAGTCTGTTATTCAGTGTCTAATATTGAGTCTGTTATTGAGTCTGTTATTGAATCTCTGTTATTGAGTCTCTGTTATTGAGTCTGTTATTGAGTCTGTTATTGAGTCTCTGTTATTGAGTTTCTGTTATTGTGTCTCTGTTATTGAGTCTGTTATTGAGACTCTGTTATTGAGTCTTTTAGTGAGTCTCTGTCATTGAGTGTCTGATATTGAGTCTGTAAATGTGTCTGTTATTGGGTCTGTATAATTGAGTGTCTGTTATTGAGTCTGTTATTGAGTCTGCTATTGAGTGTGTGTTATAGTGTATGTTATTGAGTCTCCGTTATTGAGTGTATGTTATTGAGTCTGTTGTTGAGTCTCTGTCATTGAGTGTCTGTTATTGAGTCTGTTATTGAGTCTGCTATTGAGTCTCTGTTATTGAGTCTCAGTTATTCAGTCTGTGTTATTGGGTCTATTATTGCTTCCCTGTTAATGCGCCTGTATTGAGAATCTGTTATTGAGCCTGTTATTGAGTCTCTGCCATTGAGTGTCTGATATTGAGTCTGTAAGTGTGTCTGTTATTGAGTCTCTGTTATTGAGTCTCAGTTATTGAGTCTGTTATTCAGCCTGTTATTGAGTCTCAGGTATTCAGTCTCTGTTATTGGGTCTATTATTGCGTCTCTGTTAATGCATCTGTTATTGAGACGCTGTTATTGAGCCTGTTATTGCGTCTCTGTCTTTGAGTGTCTGTTATTGAGTCTGTAAATGTGTCTATTATTGAGTCTCTGTTATTCAGTGTCTGTTATTGAGTCTCTGTTATTGAGTCTGTTATTGAGTGTGTGTTATAGTGTATGTTATTGGGTCTCCGTTATTGAGTGTATGTTATTGAGTCTGTTGTTGAGTCTCTGTTTTTGAGTCTCTGTCATTCAGTGTCTGATATTGAGTCTGTAAATGTGTCTGTTATTGATTGTCTGTTATTTAGTGTCTGTTATTGAGTCTGTTATTGAGTCTGTTATTGTGTCTCTGTTATTGAGTCTATTACTGCGTCCGTGTTAATGCGCTTGTATTGAGAATCTGTTATTGAATCTCTGTCGTTGAGTGTCTGATATTGAGTCTGCAAGTGTGTCTGTTATTGAGTCTCAGTTATTGAGTCTGTTATTCAGCCTGTTATTGAGTCTCTGTTATTGAGTTTCTGTTATGGTGTCTCTGTTATTGAGTCTCTGTTATTGAGACTTTTATTGAGTCTCTGTCATTGAGGGTCTGATATTGAGTCTGTAAATGTGTCTGTTATTGAGTCTCTATTATTGAGTCTGTTATTCAGTGTCTGTTATTAAGTCTCTGTTATTGATTGTGTGTTATAGTGTCTGTTATTGAGTCTCTGTTATTGAGTGTATGTTATTGAGTCTGTTGTTGAGTCTTTGTTTTTGAGTCTCTGTCATTGAGGGTCTGAATTTGAGTCTGTAAATGTGTCTGTTATTGAGCCTCTGTTATTGAGTCTGTTATTGAGTCTCTGCTATTGAGTCTCTGTTATTGAGTGTGGGTTATTGAGTCTGTTATTGAGTGTCTGTTCCTGAGTCTCTCTTATTGAGTCTGTTATTGAATCTCTGTTATTGAGTCTCTGTCATTGAGTGTCTGATATTGAGTCTGTAAATGTGTCTGTTATTGAATGTCTGTTATTTAGTGTCTGTTATTGAGTCTGTTATTGAGTCTGTTGTTGAGTCTCTGTTTTTGAGTCTCTGTCATTCAGTGTCTGATATTGAGTCTGTAAATGTGTCTGTTATTGATTGTCTGTTATTTAGTGTCTGTTATTGAGTCTGTTATTGAGTCTGTTATTGTGTCTCTGTTATTGAGTCTATTACTGCGTCCGTGTTAATGCGCTTGTATTGAGAATCTGTTATTGAATCTCTGTCGTTGAGTGTCTGATATTGAGTCTGCAAGTGTGTCTGTTATTGAGTCTCAGTTATTGAGTCTGTTATTCAGCCTGTTATTGAGTCTCTGTTATTGAGTTTCTGTTATGGTGTCTCTGTTATTGAGTCTCTGTTATTGAGACTTTTATTGAGTCTCTGTCATTGAGGGTCTGATATTGAGTCTGTAAATGTGTCTGTTATTGAGTCTCTATTATTGAGTCTGTTATTCAGTGTCTGTTATTAAGTCTCTGTTATTGATTGTGTGTTATAGTGTCTGTTATTGAGTCTCTGTTATTGAGTGTATGTTATTGAGTCTGTTGTTGAGTCTTTGTTTTTGAGTCTCTGTCATTGAGGGTCTGAATTTGAGTCTGTAAATGTGTCTGTTATTGAGCCTCTGTTATTGAGTCTGTTATTGAGTCTCTGCTATTGAGTCTCTGTTATTGAGTGTGGGTTATTGAGTCTGTTATTGAGTCTCTGTTCCTGAGTCTCTCTTATTGAGTCTGTTATTGAATCTCTGTTATTGAGTCTCTGTCATTGAGTGTCTGATATTGAGTCTGTAAATGTGTCTGTTATTGAATGTCTGTTATTTAGTGTCTGTTATTGAGTCTGTTATTGAGTCTGTTATTGTGTCTCTGTTATTGAGTCTATTACTGCGTCCGTGTTAATGCGCTTGTATTGAGAATCTGTTATTGAATCTCTGTCGTTGAGTGTCTGATATTGAGTCTGCAAGTGTGTCTGTTATTGAGTCTCAGTTATTGAGTCTGTTATTCAGCCTGTTATTGAGTCTCTGTTATTGAGTTTCTGTTATGGTGTCTCTGTTATTGAGTCTCTGTTATTGAGACTTTTATTGAGTCTCTGTCATTGAGGGTCTGATATTGAGTCTGTAAATGTGTCTGTTATTGAGTCTCTATTATTGAGTCTGTTATTCAGTGTCTGTTATTGAGTCTCTGTTATTGATTGTGTGTTATAGTGTCTGTTATTGAGTCTCTGTTACTGAGTCTCTCTTATTGAGTCTGTTATTGAATCTCTGTTATTGAGTCTCTGTCATTGAGTGTCTGATATTGAGTCCGTAAATGTGTCTGTTATTAAGTCTCTGTTATTGAGTTTCTGTTATTGAATCTCTGTTTTTGAGTGTCTGTTATTGAGTGTCTGTTATTGAGTGTGTTATTGAGTTTGTTATTGAGTCTATGTTATTGAGTTTCTGTTATTGAGTGTCTGATATTGAGTCAGTAAATGTGTCTGTTGTTGAGTGTCTGTTATTGAGTGTCTGTTATTGAGTGTGCGTTATAGTGTATGTTATTGAGTCTCTGTTATTGAGTGTATGTTATTGAGTCTGTTATTCAGCCTGTTATTGAGTCCCTGTCATTGAGTTTCTGTTATGGTGTCTCTGTTATTGAGTCTCTGTTATTGAGACTTTTATAGAGTCTCTGTCATTCAGGGTCTGATATTGAGTCTGTAAATGTGTCTGTTATTGAGTGTCTGTTATTGAGTCTCTATTATTGAGTCTGTTATTTAGTGTCTATTATTGAGTCTGTTATTGAGTCTGTTATTGAGTCTCTGTTACTGAGTCTCTATTATTGAGTCTGTTATTCAGTGTCTAATATTGAGTCTGTTATTGAGTCTGTTATTGAATCTCTGTTATTGAGTCTCTGTTATTGAGTCTGTTATTGAGTCTGTTATTGAGTCTCTGTTATTGAGTTTCTGTTATTGAGTCTCTGTTATTGAGTCTGTTATTGAGACTCTGTTATTGAGTCTTTTAGTGAGTATCTGTCATTGAGTGTCTGATATTGAGTCTGTAAATGTGTCTGTTGAGTGTCTGTTATTGAGTGTCTGTTATTGAGTCTCTGTTATTGCGTCTCAGTTATTCAGTCTCTGTTATTGGGTGTATTATTGCGTCTCTGTTAATGCGTCTGTTATTGAGAATCTGTTATTGAGTGTGTTATTGAGTCTCTGTCATTGAGTGTCTGATATTAAGTCTGTAAATGTGTCTGTTATTGAGTCTCTGTTATTGAGTGTCTGTTATTAAATTTCTGTTATTGAGTCTCTGTTATGGAGTCTCTGTTATTGAGTGTCTGTTATTTAGTCTGTTGTTGAGTCTCTGTGTTTGATCCTTTGTTATTGAGACTCTGTTATTGAGCATGTAATTGAGTCTCTGTCATTGAGTGTCTGATATTGAGTCTGTAAATATGCCTGTTATTGAGTCTCTGTCATTGAGTGTCTGATATTGAGTCTGTAAATGTGTCTGTTATTGAATGTCTGTTATTGAGTTTCTGTTATTGAGTCTGTTATTGAGTCTGTTATTGAATCACTGTTATTGAGTCTCTGTTATTTAGTGTCTGTTATTGAGTCTGTTATTCAGTCTCTGTCATTGAGTGTCTGTTATTGAGTCTGTTATTGAGTCTGCTATTGAGTCTCTGTTATTGAGTCTCAGTTATTCAGTCTGTGTTATTGGGTCTATTATTGCGTCTCTGGTAATGCGCCTGTATTGAGAATCTGTTATTGAGCCTATTATTGAGTCTCTGTCATTGAGTGTCTGATATTGAGTCTGTAAGTGTGTCTGTTATTGAGTCTCTGTTATTGAGTCTCAGTTATTGAGTCTGTTATTCAGCCTGTTATTGAGTCTCAGGTATTCAGTCTCTGTTATTGGGTCTATTATTGCGTCTCTGTTAATGCGTCTGTTATTGAGACGCTGTTATTGAGCCTGTTATTGCGCCTCTGTCTTTGAGTGTCTGTTATTGAGTCTGTAAATGTGTCTATTATTGAGTCTCTGTTATTCAGTGTCTGTTATTGAGTCTCTGCTATTGAGTCTGTTATTGACTGTGTGTTATAGTGTATTTTATTGATTCTCCGTTATTGAGTGTATGTTATTGAGTCTGTTGTTGAGTCTCTGTTATTGAGTGTCTGTTATTGAGTCCCTGCTATTGAGTCTGTTATTGAGCCTCTGTTATTGATACTCTGCTATTGAGTCTGTTATTGAGTCTCTGTTACTGAGTCACTCTTATGGAGTCTGTTATTGAATCTCTGTTATTGAGTCTCTGTTATTGAGTCTGTTATTGAGTCTCTGTTATTGAGTCTCTATTATTGAGTCTGTTATTCAGTCTCTATTATTGAGTCTTTTATTGAGTCTCTGATATTGAGTCTGTTATTGAGTCTCTGTTATTGAGTTTCTGTTATGGTGTCTCTGTTATTGAGGCTTTTATTGAGTGTCAGTCATTGAGGATGTGATATTGAGTCTGTAAATATGTCTGCTATTGACTGTCTGTTATTGAGTCTGTTATTGAGTGTGTTATTAAATCTGTGTTATTGAGTATCTGTTATTGAGTGTCTGTTATTGAGTCTGTTATTGAATCTGTGTTATTGAGTCTCTCTTATTGACTGTCTGTTATTGAGTCTGTTATTGAGTCTCTGTTATTGAGTCTCTGTAATTGAGTCTGTTATTGAATCTCTGTTATTGAGTCTCTGTTATTGTGTGTCTGTTATTGAGTCTGTTGTTGAGTCTCTGTTATTGAGCCTCTGTTATTGAGTCTGCTATTGTGTCTCAGTTATTCAGTATCTGTTATTGGGTCTATTATTGCGTCTCTGGTAATGCGACTGTTATTGAGACTCTGTTATTGAGCCTGTTATTGAGTCTCTGTCATTCAGTGTCTGATAATGAGTCTGCAAATGTGTCTCTGTTATTGAGTGGCTGTTATTGAGTCTGTTATTGAGTCTCTGTTATGGAGTCTCTGTTATTGAGTATCTGTTATTGAGTCTGTTGTTGAGTCTTTGTTATTGAGTCTGTTATTGAGTCTGTTATTGAGTCTCTTTATTGAGTTGTTATTGAGTCTCTGCTATTGAGTCTCTGTTATTGAGTGTCCGTTATTCAGTCTGTTATTGAGTCTCTGTTATTGAGCCTCTCTTATTGAGTCTGTTATTCAGTCTCTGTTATTGAGTCTCTGTTATTGAGTCTGTTATTGAGTTTGTTATTGAGTCTTTGTTATTGAGTTTCTGTTATTTTGTCTCTGCTATTGAATCTGTTATTGAGACTGTGATATTGAGTCTTTTATTGAGTCTCTGTCATTGAGTGTCTGATATTGAGTCAGTAAATGTGTCTGTTGTTGAGTGTCTGTTATTGAGTGTCTGTTATTGAGTCTGTTATTGAATCTCTGCTATTGAGTCTCTGTTATAGAGACTCTGTTATTGAGTCTGTTATTGAGTCTCTGGTATTGAGTGTCTGATATTGAGTCTGTAAATGTGTCTGTTATTGAGACTCTGTTATTGAGTGTCTGTTATGGAGTCTGTTATTGAGTCTCTGTTATTGAGTCTCTATTGAGTCTGTTATTGAGTCTCTGTTATTGAGTCTGTTATTGAATCTGTATTATTGAGACTCTGTTATTGAGGCTGTTATTGAGTCTCTGTAATTGAGTCTGTTATTGAGTCTCTGTTATTGAGTCTGTTATTGTGTCTCTGTTATTGAGTCTCTGTTATTGAGTGTCTGTTATTGAGTCTGTTGTTGAGTCTCTGTTTTTGAGCCTCTGTTATTAATTCTCTGTTTTTGAGTCTGTTATTGAATCTGTTATTGAGTCTCTTTTATTGAGTGTGTTAATGAGTCTCTGTGTTTGAGCCTCTGTTATTGCGTCTCGGTCATTGAGTGACTGTTATTGAGTCTGTTATTGAGTCTGTTATTGAGCCTGTTATTGAGCCTGTTATTGAGTCTCTGTTATTCAGTGTCTGTTATTGAGTCTCTGTTATTCAGACTCTGTTATTCTGTCAGTTATTGAGTCTCTGTTATTGAGTCTGTTATTGAGCCTGTTATTGAGTGTCTGTTATTGAGTCTGATATTGAATCTCTGTTATTGAGACTCTGTTATTGAATCTCTGTTTTTGAGCCCCTTTTATTGAGTCTCTGTTATTGAGTCTGCTATTGAGTCTCTGTTATGGGGTCTCTGTTATTGAGTGTCTCTTATTCAGTCTGTTGTTGAGTCTCTGTTTTTGAGCCTCTGTTTCCGAGTCTCTCTTATTGAGTCTGTTATTGAGTCTCTGCTATTTAATCTGTTATTACGTCTCTGTTATTGAGACTCTGTTATTGAGACGCTGTTATTGAGTCTGTTTTAGAGTCTCTGTCATTGAGTCTGTTTTTGAGTGTGTTATTGAGTCTGTTATTGAGTCTCTGTTATTGAGCCTCTGTTATTGAGGCTCTGTTATTGAGTCTCTTATTCAGTCTTTGTTATTGAATCTCTGTTATTGAGCTTCTGTTATTGAGTCTGCTATTGAGTCTCTGTTATTGAGTCTCAGTTATTCAGTCTCTGTTATTGGGTCTATTATTGCGTCTCTGTTAATGGGTCTGTTATTGAGAATCTGTTATTGAGCCTGTTATTGCGTCTATGTCACTGAGTGTCTGTTATTGAGTCTGTAAATGTGTCTATTATTGAGTCTCTGTTATTCAGTGTCTGTTATTGAGTCTCTGTTATTGAGTCCGTTATTGAGTGTGTGTTATAGTGTCTGTTATTGAGTCTCTGTCAATGAGTGTCTGATATTGAGTCTGTAAATGTGTCTGTTATTGAGTCTCTGTCATTGAGTGTCTGATATTGAGTCTGTAAATGTGTCTGTTATTGGGTCTCTATAATTGAGTGTCTGTTATTGAGTCTCTGTTATTGAGTTTCTGTTATTGAGTCTGTTATTGAGTCTGTTATTGTGTCTCTGTTATTGAGTCTATTACTGCGTCCGTGTTAATGCGCTTGTATTGAGAATCTGTTATTGAATCTCTGTCGTTGAGTGTCTGATATTGAGTCTGCAAGTGTGTCTGTTATTGAGTCTCAGTTATTGAGTCTGTTATTCAGCCTGTTATTGAGTCTCTGTTATTGAGTTTCTGTTATGGTGTCTCTGTTATTGAGTCTCTGTTATTGAGACTTTTATTGAGTCTCTGTCATTGAGGGTCTGATATTGAGTCTGTAAATGTGTCTGTTATTGAGTCTCTATTATTGAGTCTGTTATTCAGTGTCTGTTATTGAGTCTCTGTTATTGATTGTGTGTTATAGTGTCTGTTATTGAGTCTCTGTTATTGAGTGTATGTTATTGAGTCTGTTGTTGAGTCTTTGTTTTTGAGTCTCTGTCATTGAGTGTCTGAATTTGAGTCTGTAAATGTGTCTGTTATTGAGCCTCTGTTATTGAGTCTGTTATTGAGTCTCTGCTATTGAGTCTCTGTTATTGAGTGTGGGTTATTGAGTCTGTTATTGAGTCTCTGTTACTGAGTCTCTCTTATTGAGTCTGTTATTGAATCTCTGTTATTGAGTCTCTGTCATTGAGTGTCTGATATTGAGTCCGTAAATGTGTCTGTTATTAAGTCTCTGTTATTGAGTTTCTGTTATTGAATCTCTGTTTTTGAGTGTCTGTTATTGAGTGTCTGTTATTGAGTGTGTTATTGAGTTTGTTATTGAGTCTATGTTATTGAGTTTCTGTTATTGAGTGTCTGATATTGAGTCAGTAAATGTGTCTGTTGTTGAGTGTCTGTTATTGAGTGTCTGTTATTGAGTGTGCGTTATAGTGTATGTTATTGAGTCTCTGTTATTGAGTGTATGTTATTGAGTCTGTTATTCAGCCTGTTATTGAGTCCCTGTCATTGAGTTTCTGTTATGGTGTCTCTGTTATTGAGTCTCTGTTATTGAGACTTTTATAGAGTCTCTGTCATTCAGGGTCTGATATTGAGTCTGTAAATGTGTCTGTTATTGAGTGTCTGTTATTGAGTCTCTATTATTGAGTCTGTTATTTAGTGTCTATTATTGAGTCTGTTATTGAGTCTGTTATTGAGTCTCTGTTACTGAGTCTCTATTATTGAGTCTGTTATTCAGTGTCTAATATTGAGTCTGTTATTGAGTCTGTTATTGAATCTCTGTTATTGAGTCTCTGTTATTGAGTCTGTTATTGAGTCTGTTATTGAGTCTCTGTTATTGAGTTTCTGTTATTGAGTCTCTGTTATTGAGTCTGTTATTGAGACTCTGTTATTGAGTCTTTTAGTGAGTATCTGTCATTGAGTGTCTGATATTGAGTCTGTAAATGTGTCTGTTGAGTGTCTGTTATTGAGTGTCTGTTATTGAGTCTCTGTTATTGCGTCTCAGTTATTCAGTCTCTGTTATTGGGTGTATTATTGCGTCTCTGTTAATGCGTCTGTTATTGAGAATCTGTTATTGAGTGTGTTATTGAGTCTCTGTCATTGAGTGTCTGATATTAAGTCTGTAAATGTGTCTGTTATTGAGTCTCTGTTATTGAGTGTCTGTTATTAAATTTCTGTTATTGAGTCTCTGTTATGGAGTCTCTGTTATTGAGTGTCTGTTATTTAGTCTGTTGTTGAGTCTCTGTGTTTGATCCTTTGTTATTGAGACTCTGTTATTGAGCATGTAATTGAGTCTCTGTCATTGAGTGTCTGATATTGAGTCTGTAAATATGCCTGTTATTGAGTCTCTGTCATTGAGTGTCTGATATTGAGTCTGTAAATGTGTCTGTTATTGAATGTCTGTTATTGAGTTTCTGTTATTGAGTCTGTTATTGAGTCTGTTATTGAATCACTGTTATTGAGTCTCTGTTATTTAGTGTCTGTTATTGAGTCTGTTATTCAGTCTCTGTCATTGAGTGTCTGTTATTGAGTCTGTTATTGAGTCTGCTATTGAGTCTCTGTTATTGAGTCTCAGTTATTCAGTCTGTGTTATTGGGTCTATTATTGCGTCTCTGGTAATGCGCCTGTATTGAGAATCTGTTATTGAGCCTATTATTGAGTCTCTGTCATTGAGTGTCTGATATTGAGTCTGTAAGTGTGTCTGTTATTGAGTCTCTGTTATTGAGTCTCAGTTATTGAGTCTGTTATTCAGCCTGTTATTGAGTCTCAGGTATTCAGTCTCTGTTATTGGGTCTATTATTGCGTCTCTGTTAATGCGTCTGTTATTGAGACGCTGTTATTGAGCCTGTTATTGCGCCTCTGTCTTTGAGTGTCTGTTATTGAGTCTGTAAATGTGTCTATTATTGAGTCTCTGTTATTCAGTGTCTGTTATTGAGTCTCTGCTATTGAGTCTGTTATTGACTGTGTGTTATAGTGTATTTTATTGATTCTCCGTTATTGAGTGTATGTTATTGAGTCTGTTGTTGAGTCTCTGTTATTGAGTGTCTGTTATTGAGTCCCTGCTATTGAGTCTGTTATTGAGCCTCTGTTATTGATACTCTGCTATTGAGTCTGTTATTGAGTCTCTGTTACTGAGTCACTCTTATGGAGTCTGTTATTGAATCTCTGTTATTGAGTCTCTGTTATTGAGTCTGTTATTGAGTCTCTGTTATTGAGTCTCTATTATTGAGTCTGTTATTCAGTCTCTATTATTGAGTCTTTTATTGAGTCTCTGATATTGAGTCTGTTATTGAGTCTCTGTTATTGAGTTTCTGTTATGTGTCCTCTGTTATTGAGGCTTTTATTGAGTGTCAGTCATTGAGGATGTGATATTGAGTCTGTAAATATGTCTGGCTATTGACTGTCTGTTATTGAGTCTGTTATTGAGTGTGTTATTAAATCTGTGTTATTGAGTATCTGTTATTGAGTGTCTGTTATTGAGTCTGTTATTGAATCTGTGTTATTGAGTCTCTCTTATTGACTGTCTGTTATTGAGTCTCTGTTATTGAGTCTCTGTAATTGAGTCTGTTATTGAATCTCTGTTATTGAGTCTCTGTTATTGTGTGTCTGTTATTGAGTCTGTTGTTGAGTCTCTGTTATTGAGCCTCTGTTATTGAGTCTGCTATTGTGTCTCAGTTATTCAGTATCTGTTATTGGGTCTATTATTGCGTCTCTGGTAATGCGACTGTTATTGAGACTCTGTTATTGAGCCTGTTATTGAGTCTCTGTCATTCAGTGTCTGATAATGAGTCTGCAAATGTGTCTCTGTTATTGAGTGGCTGTTATTGAGTCTGTTGTTGAGTCTTTGTTATTGAGTCTGTTATTGAGTCTGTTTTTGTTATTGAGTCTCTTTATTGAGTTGTTATTGAGTCTCTGCTATTGAGTCTCTGTTATTGAGTGTCTGTTATTCAGTCTGTTATTGAGTCTCTGTTATTGAGCCTCTCTTATTGAGTCTGTTATTCAGTCTCTGTTATTGAGTCTCTGTTATTGAGTCTGTTATTGAGTTTGTTATTGAGTCTTTGTTATTGAGTTTCTGTTATTTTGTCTCTGCTATTGAATCTGTTATTGAGACTGTGATATTGAGTCTTTTATTGAGTCTCTGTCATTGAGTGTCTGATATTGAGTCAGTAAATGTGTCTGTTGTTGAGTGTCTGTTATTGAGTGTCTGTTATTGAGTCTGTTATTGAATCTCTGCTATTGAGTCTCTGTTATAGAGACTCTGTTATTGAGTCTGTTATTGAGTCTCTGGTATTGAGTGTCTGATATTGAGTCTGTAAATGTGTCTGTTATTGAGACTCTGTTATGAGTGTCTGTTATGGAGTCTGTTATTGAGTCTCTGTTATTGAGTCTCTATTGAGTCTGTTATTGAGTCTCTGTTATTGAGTCTGTTATTGAATCTGTATTATTGAGACTCTGTTATTGAGGCTGTTATTGAGTCTCTGTAATTGAGTCTGTTATTGAGTCTCTGTTATTGAGTCTGTTATTGTGTCTCTGTTATTGAGTCTCTGTTATTGAGTGTCTGTTATTGAGTCTGTTGTTGAGTCTCTGTTTTTGAGCCTCTGTTATTAATTCTCTGCTTTTGAGTCTGTTATTGAATCTGTTATTGAGTCTCTTTTATTGAGTGTGTTAATGAGTCTCTGTGTTTGAGCCTCTGTTATTGCGTCTCGGTCATTGAGTGACTGTTATTGAGTTTCTGTTATTGAGTCTCTGTTATTGAGTCTGTAATTGAGACTCTGTTATTGAGTCTTTTAGTGAGTCTCTGTCATTGAGTGTCTGATATTAGTCTGTAAATGTGTCTGTTGAGTGTCTGTTATTGAGTGTCTGTTATTGCGTCTGTTATTGAGTCTGCTATTGAGTCTCTGTTATTGCGTCTCAGTTATTCAGTCTCTGTTATTGGGTCTATTATTGCGTCTCTGTTAATGCGTCTGTTATTGAGAATCTGTTATTGAGTGTGTTATTGAGTCTCTGTCATTGAGTGTCTGATATTGAGTCTGTAAAAGTGCCTGTTATTGAGTCTCTGTCATTGCGTGTCTGATATTGAGTCTGTAAATGTGTCTGTTATTGAGTCTCTGTTATTGAGTGCCTGTTATTAAGTTTCTGTTATTGAGTCCCTGTTATGGAGTCTCTGTTATTGAGTGTCTGTTATTTAGTCTGTTGTTGAGTCTCTGTTTTTGATCCTTTGTTATTGAGACTCTGTTATTGAGCATGTAATTGAGTCTCTGTCATTGAGTGTCTGATATTGAGTCTGTAAATATGCTGTTATTGAGTCTCTGTCATTGAGTGTCT